>NC_044929.1:20654224-20731617 GCF_003576645.1 Ipomoea triloba
GGGGGGGGGGGGGGGGGGGGGTATTGGTCTGGAATCTGGATCTAGAGATTAAATTTGTCAAATTTTGAATGGAAAGATACAGTTCCTCTATGGGAAATGGTTAGAAGAATAGATATGAGTACTTGGGCATGACAAAAATTAAGGTGGCTAGTCTCTAGAAGACTAGAATTAGTGAGCAGTAAGCATAAGTGGCACTGCCCTTATACCTGAGAGGTCTAATAACATTTCTGTATTAACCTTTATACTTGTTGAATTATCAAAATATGTATTAGATATTTTAATTGGAGAATTGCAGCCAAATAGAAGCACTTAAAATCATTATTGGCTTTAGGATTGATGTCTCTTCTTATAGGTCACTATTGCAATATTAGCTCTATCACAATTCTCTTGGGACAAGTTTGTTAAATATTAAAAAAGAGTGGAGCACCCAAAAATCACTGGGAAGGATCCAACAAAGATCCAGAACCCATGCCATTGCCAGATCCTCTCAACACAGATGCTACTGGGTGTTTTGGAGTGTGTATAACAGGGATTTCCCTTCTAATTTCTCTAATGATATATTTGTTTATCATAGGTTGAAACACCAGATCGGACTGGAAGAGAATGTATTCTGAAAGTACATGTGTCCAAGAAGGAACTTCCTCTTGCACAAGACGTTGATCTTGGTGACATTGCATCTATGACAACCGGTTTCACTGGGTATTTATTCTCCTCTGACTTTTTGGAACCTGGCCTTTCTTCTTTATTTGTGGTATTATGAATAACAATTATTATGTGTCATTGTGTACCTGGAATTTTGTGCAGGGCAGACCTTGCAAATTTGGTCAATGAAGCCGCTTTGTTGGCAGGAAGGCAGACTAAGCTTCTTGTTGAAAGAAGTGATTTCATTCAAGCAGTGGAGCGATCAATTGCGGTCTCTCTCCCTCTCTCTCCACTAAATTTATTTTACAAGTTTTCTATTGCTTTTTCTCCAATATTGTTTACCATATGTACTAAATAAATTAAACTGGGAGGTCTCAATGAATTGTGCTTTCAATGCTTCAGGGAATAGAAAAGAAGACTGCAAAGTTGCAGGGCAGTGAGAAAGCTGTAGTTGCACGTCATGAAGTTGGTCATGCAGTAGTAGGGACTGCCGTTGCAAATCTTCTTCCTGGGCAAGCACGGGTCAAGGTGATAGCCCTATGCACTATGTCCTCTACATTGTTTCATGGATTTTTCCTCCTTGCATGTCTACATATTTAATGCTTTGCTTATCAATTGCCTTCTTGTACAATACCTTGTCAAAATAGTTTTTTGACGAGTGCCAAAAACCAGAATTTTTTGGAGGGATTGCGTGTCAAATTTGTTAAAGGACTTGAATTGCTTGCCTTTTTCTTTTCTAGAAAATCAGAGTATGACTATATTACTTGGTGGTACATTGATAATGAGTGTTTTGGTTTAGCAGAAGCTAAGCATATTACCTAGATCTGGAGGAGCCTTAGGATTTACATATATTCCTCCAACCAACGAGGATAGGTATTTGCTGTTTGTGGATGAATTACGTGGGCGCTTGGTTACTCTTCTTGGTGGACGTGCAGCAGAAGAGGTTATGTACTCTGGACGTGTTTCCACAGGAGCACTTGATGATATACGGCGTGCAACAGACATGGCCTACAAGGCAGTCGCTGAATATGGTCTTAATGAGACCATAGGCCCTGTTTCATTGGCAACTCTTTCTGGTGGTGGGATGGATGATGCAGGTTCCATGCCCTGGGGAAGGGACCAGGTCGTCCTGCCTATTCCTATCTCTGTCATTTTGTAGCACAACCTTTCTTTATATGCATATCATGTTAACATAGAATTTAAAGATAACTTGTTTTGCATTATAACTCCACAGGGGCATCTCGTTGATCTTGTTCAAAGAGAGGTCACATCATTGCTACAATCGGCACTTGTGGTAGCGCTTGCTGTTGTGCGTGCCAATCCCACTGTACTGGAGGGGCTTGGCGCACGGTTGGAAGGTATATACTCTTTTTTTTTTTTAATGTCTCAATGCTCATTAGTAGGATTTTTGCCTCTATTTTCGCCTTTGTTTCAATGACTTTACTCTCATGGCATGGGAAGGATGTTCAACTAGTGGCTTTGTGAAATTATAGAACTTAGTCTTCACAAACTTCCTCTCATGCAGAGAAAGAGAAGGTTGAAGGCGAGGAACTGCAAGAATGGTTAAAGTTGGTTGTCGCTCCAGCAGAACTGACATATTTCATCAGAGGCAAGCAAGGCTCTATCCTTCCACTGCAACCAACTTCTGGATGACAGTTTGTACTTGCTTTTGCCAAATGACACTTCGAAGTTCCACTCTGGCACACTGTCTTACTTTTTAAGCAGATAAAAGAACCTAATATGCTGCAAGACGGACAGTGCTTTGTGGCAGCACTTCCACACTGTATAGCTTACCGGGTAATTGTTTCTCCTAACATCAATCTCTGAGCTTTTTTGTAAACCACGGTCATCATCTCAATAGTTCGGTTGAAGGGTCTAACGGGAAGGCAAGAGATTGATTTTCTCAGGTACTTTACTGAGATGATTTCTTTTTCTTGTACATGTTGTAGTATTCGCTGATTATACGTGTAAAATATGTCACCAACATTTGGCACAACATTTCGGTTTATATATATAGTTCAAATATAAGTTGCATTATGTGAACTACTTGTATTTTTTTCCATTTGATATTGCGGACTCATGTCCTTGTGCAAGGGGACCATAGGAGGATAGATATTTTTAGGAACAAGGGAAGTGCATATCAGTGTTGCTTTCAGGAAATAGCAGCTTGTAAAATATCTTTGGCTTCAAGCAATGGGCGCCTCAACTTTTGATGTTGATTTTGATTATTTTTTTGGAGCTTAGTGCCAAAATGGAACAAGTCTTCCACTAACATCTCATCTTGATAGGGAAGGAAAAAAACGGAGGGAAGGTCGGGTAATCATAACTAAATTGGTTTCTAACTTGATAACCAATTAATCATAAGGTTTCAAGTTCGACTCTTAGTATGAGTGGTCTATTAGTCTTTTTGATTTGAGCTGGTCAGTTATGAGTAACTTAAGTTGATTTACCTTCTTGTAGTCTGACTCTTAGTATGAGTGGTTTATTGGTCTTTTTGATTTGAGCTGGTCAGTTATGAGCAACTTAAGTTGATTTACCTTCTTGTAGCCTTTTGTTGATTAGATCTCAAAATAAAGTTTATTCAGTGGCCAAAGACTTTGTGGTCAAGCGGCATCCGGTGTACACTCCCATGTGGAAGGGAGTGGGTTCGAGCCTCTTTGTACTTCAGTAGGTTGAGAAAGTAGCTATGAACAGATACTACAATGTAACGGAGTCAGTAGAACTCAAAAAAAAAAAAGTTTATTCAGTGCATATTCATTCAAAAAAAAATCTAATGTTATTATGTGTTTGATGTACTACAACTACTATTTAGGGAATAGGGACATGGATTCAGAAACACTAAAGAAGCAAAAAGATAAGATAAAACAAGAAGTGAAAATGACATGTAAAAGACACAAGGAATGAAAATTAGACACAAGTTTTTTTCAAATTCAATTCTTTAAAAAAAAAAAAAGTGTCAAAATAGGCCACTGAACTTATCGCTTTTGTGCAGTTGGGCCATTGAACTTAAAAAGTGTGCAATTCAACCATCAAACAAGCAAAATTTGTGTAATTGGACCATTTTTACAAAAATTTTCTGGTAAAATCCAATTATATTACTAACATATATGTATTAAGAGTGGCATTTTCTTCTACCATACTAGTTGGGAGTCAATATTGAAATGTTTTTAACTCAAATTGAATTAAAATTTTTTGTAAAAATGGTCCAATTGCACAAATTTTGCTTGTTTGATGGTTGAATTGCACACTTTTTAAGTTCAATAGCCCAATTGCACAAAAACTACAAGTTCAGTGGCCTATTTGACACTTCTTCCAAAAAAAATTAAAATTCTGGGGTATAAAAGTATCGGAATATTGAAATAGTATTGAATAGTAGTGGGCATTAAGTTAGATTGGGTTTGATTCCAAATTATCTAAAACATATTTTTTTAAAACCCTATAACTAAAGTAAAATCAAATTTAGATACAAATTTATAGTAAATGAAATTCAATTTAGGTATTAATTTCAAATAATGATGAGATTTCAAAATCGGTACATTATTAATTTATGTCTCAAATTGTAATTCTTGGGTGGCATTATGTTCGTGAAATGTATTCAAAAAAAAAAAGTTTGTGAGATTGACAAAATGTAATAATATTTCATAGAATAAGTTTATCTCTCTATTTGGTTCATTTACACCGAATTGACTATTTCATTTGCAATAGTCATTTCCAAAACCTCCCATGGTTTTCATTTGCAAATTGCAATAGTCATTTCCAAGACCTCCCATGGTATTCAATATTCATGTGGTTAGTTAAATTTTTATAATGTCAAAAATACCTTTGTGCTATTGTGTAATGTGTACATTATTTATTTAGGAAAAGAGTAAAAAAGTCATCCAAGTATTACTAACATAGCATTAGTCCCTCCGTACTTTGTCCACTCCCTGTCTCCTTGAATGACAAATTTGGCAAGGAGATTAACCACCGTATTGTGCTTGCAGTACACATGCACGATTCACGTGACTCGTCAGTGTTTACTCAATCATTATTCGGTTGACCATGATCAATAAAGTTACGTAAATTATATTATCAAATAATGTACTTTTAGTTTATTAAAAATGTACTTTGTATTCAGTAAAAGTACATTATTTTGCATAATGTATATTCAATACAGAAATAATATACTTTTAGTATATAAAAATATATTTTTTGTTATGATCCACACAATAATTTGATGTGCTTATAGAATTCCATGCACAAATAAATTAAATTACGACATGGTCCCTTATTTTTCGCCTTCCGCTAAGGTACCCCAACACTTCTTTACAATCACTTTGTCATTCTAGCTACACATTGAAAACCTTTGCTCTTTAACCACAGCCCATTGTAGCCTTTCTATAATGCCCAACTCTTAGCCTCCAATACTTTACTCACTTTGTGCCATTAGTTTTGAAGCATCCATCTATGTTCAACACAATACTCTTCTCTAACCGTGCTCGGCATCTCAAGCCCCTAGCCACATAGTTGTCTTTCACAGTTTCACCAGGTAAATTTCATTTACAAAATTTCTTCTCTCTCATGCCATATCATACTCTCTTTCATCCACACAAAAGCTAAAAAGTGAAAAATCCATTGATATGATAATGTTTTTACACACACATGAAAAATGCACGAAAGAGCCCCAGAAGTTAGCGTAGTGGTTCATCAAGTGATTTGATGCCACAACTGAAGACGATAGTGTGAGGTTCAAATCCAACTAGAACTATAAATTGAAAAAATGCCAAAGATGATGCAATGTGTGAAATGAATTACTTGTGCACGCATGAAGATTAAGGTCTAACCAGTAGACTAATTGCGTGACTTGTAATTTACCTTTATAGTGACTCTAGAGTCTAGAGTTAGGATCTTGTAGGATTATAATTAGTCCGGTGAAGCTGAGATCACCTAAGTATTAAAAAAATTTCAAGAGGAGTCTAGTGTAATATAGTATGCAGTTAGGGGCCAAAGTGTTACTATCAAAAGCTTCCGGGGGTTCCTGCGAAATTACCCCTTAATATCCGAGTCAAAGTGTCAAACCCAAAATAACGCTTCAAATTTCTGAGAAAATATCCCACAAAATGTGCCACGTCAGATGCTGCTTTTCCTCAACATCCTGCAAACGCCTTTTCTCTTTCTATAAATCTTCTCAACCCTCCAATCCATCACTCATTTCGTCTGTAATCTCCTCGAAGATTGAAGAGATAAGAAAAAAGAGGTAAAGCTTCCATTTTTGAGGTCCCTATGCTCTCTCCTCGCTCTTCTTTCTAGCCTTTTCAAGATTCATTAACGTGCCGTAAAGTTTGCATTTTTTTTTTCTCTGGAATGATCGTTTGAAAAGGCTTCTGTACTTTGTACGTTAGATAGCGGTTCCTATCACTTCTTTTGCGTATGAGGATGTGGATTCTTGGGTAGAATCTTGTAGAATATATCAATGTAGGCTGGTTGAGGTCCCGGGGTTCTTTTCATGTTTAGTAAAAGCATGCATTTTTGAACATATAAATTGCTCAGAATGTGTTTGAAAGTTTGTTTCAGTGATGCCCAGAATAGCAGTTTTTTGCCATTTGTTGCCTAGATTGTTCATGGTCTTTTGGGTACGATGATGTAGATTATTGGGTAGGATCCTACTGACTGTATCAGTGTAGGCTGGTTCTTTTCATCTTTAGTAAAAATATGCCTTTTTGAACATATAAATAGCTCAGAATGTGTTTGAAAGTTTGTTTCAGTGACGCCCAGAAAGCCAGAATAGCAGTTTTTTGCCATTTGTAGGCTAGATTGTTCAAGCTATACTCCTGTTCTCAGGAGTATTTATTAGAACCTTTGTTTGTTCTTTTGGGAATTCCTTTATTGTAACCCAGCATGTGTTGATTTGAATTATGTGCACAAAATCAACAGTTCTGAATTGTATTTTGATTTTGCTGCTTTCTGTTCATGTTGGCAGGATAAAAGATGGCATCTATGCAGACTGCTTTGACTTCAATTGTGTGCAAAAATGTGAGCAACTCTGCCTTTCTGCCTGGGTTTCATTTGCCTGGGCATGTTACTGGTTTGTGGAGAAAGGATATGTGTCCCAATTCATTTTCAGGCCCCAGAGCAACATTAACTTTCGACCCACCAACAAACAATAATGCCAAATCTAAGCAAAGGAAGAACACTGTTGATCCTAACGCTCCAGATTTTCTTCCCCTTCCATCATTTGAAGAGTGCTTTCCAAAGAGCTCAAAAGAGCAAAAGTATTCCTTAAGCTTTATCCTATTGATCTTTCCTTCCTAATGTGGTTTTTCAGCTATTGCTTGAGCCATTAGATGTGACTTTTTTTCAGGGTGGTTGTTCATGAGCAATCTGGTCATGTTCTCAAAGTCCCATTTAGGCGCATCCACCTTTCCGGGGATGAACCCCATTTTGACACCTATGATACTAGTGGACCTCAGGGTGTAAACCCGCGTGTTGGTATGAATTTCATCTAAGGTTCCTTGTTCTACATTGGATCATATGCATAATGACTGTAAACCCTATTGTTGTTCTCTATATTATGCATCTACTTAAGCTTTGAAATGGTATTGTGGAACAGAACTTGGATAATCTGAGGTTCCTGTTTTCTTCATTGGATCAAATGCATAATGGCTATAATCCCTATTGATGTTTTGCTATATCAATTATCATGCATCTAGTTAAACTTTGAAACGGTATTGTGGAACAGGACTCCCCAAGTTGCGTAAGGAGTGGATTGACAGGAGGGAGAAGTTGGGTGGTCCGAGGTACACTCAAATGTTCTATGCTAAACAGGGAATTATAACTGAGGAGATGGCGTTTTGTGCTGCTCGTGAGCAACTTGACCCGGAGTTTGTGCGATCGGAGGTTGCCCGGGGACGTGCAATCATTCCTTCGAACAAAAAACACTTGGAGCTGGAGCCTATGATTGTAGGAAGAAACTTCCTTGTGAAAGTCAATGCTAACATTGGGAATTCAGCTGTTGTGAGTTCCATTGAGGAGGAAGTACACAAGCTCCAATGGGCGACAATGTGGGGTGCAGATACAATCATGGATCTCTCTACAGGTCGTCACATCCACGAAACTCGTGAATGGATCTTGCGTAACTCTGCTGTACCGGTTGGGACTGTACCAATCTACCAAGCATTGGAAAAAGTGAATGGCATTGCCGAGAACCTGTCTTGGGAAGTTTTCAGAGACACGTTGATTGAACAAGCTGAGCAAGGTGTTGATTACTTCACCATCCATGCTGGAGTCCTGCTTCGCTACATCCCCTTAACTGCAAAGCGAATGACTGGAATTGTTTCCCGGGGAGGTTCGATACACGCAAAGTGGTGCTTAGCTTATCACAAGGAGAACTTTGCTTATGACCATTGGGATGACATACTAGACATATGCAATCAGTATGATATATCTTTATCAATTGGCGACGGGCTGAGGCCCGGGTCCATATATGATGCGAATGACACTGCTCAATTTGCGGAACTCTTAACTCAAGGAGAACTGACTCGCAGAGCTTGGGAGAAGGATGTACAGGTTAGAAAATTTGCGATATCACCTTGATTTCCAAATTAGTAAAACCAGTCTTTATTTGCAGCTAGTAACATGCTATTCTTTATTTCAGGTTATGAATGAAGGACCTGGACATATTCCGATGCACAAGATTCCCGAGAACATGCAGAAACAGCTGGAGTGGTGTAATGAAGCACCGTTCTACACTCTTGGACCTCTCACAACTGACATAGCTCCTGGATATGATCACATAACCTCAGCCATCGGTGCTGCTAATATTGGAGCACTTGGCACTGCACTGTTGTGTTATGTGACTCCAAAAGAGCACCTTGGTTTGCCTAATCGGGATGATGTGAAGGCTGGAGTTATAGCATATAAGATAGCGGCTCATGCTGCTGATCTAGCAAAAGGTCACCCTCTGGCACAAACCTGGGATGATACGCTAAGCAAGGCAAGATTTGAGTTCCGATGGATGGACCAGTTTGCTTTGTCGCTCGACCCCATGACTGCCATGTCCTTCCATGACGAAACTCTACCGTCTGAAGGTGCTAAAGTGGCCCATTTCTGCTCCATGTGTGGGCCTAAATTCTGCTCGATGAAGATCACTGAAGATATACGCAAGTACGCTGAGGATCACGGGTATGAAAGTGCAGAGGAAGCCCTCCGACGTGGGATGGATGCTATGAGTGCCGAGTTCCAAGCTGCAAAGAAAACTGTGAGTGGTGAACAACACGGTGAGGTTGGAGGGGAAATCTATCTGCCAACAAATTACATAAACTCTATGAAGATCTAAAGGTGAGTGTTAAATTAACCTAAAAAAAAAACTCTTTAAGCACCATTTCTCTCATAAAATACCAAGTAATTATCTGACTGAATGCAGGATAAGAACACATGAAGAACTAACTGGTTTGGAACTTCTATGAGACATCCGGGCAATTCAGGCCAGTCTAGCAAGAATCTCAAGATCTTCATCCATCCCCCCATCATGATAGGTAAGTATCTAGTTTTGGCTAGTGTCGAATAAAAATATCTAGACAATGTCATCGTTTAAGAATGTCTCTTTTTTATCAGTAATGAAAACCCGTTATTCAGTACCTTCTATTCTATGTGCCTCTTTTCCACTCTCATTGACATAAGAAACGCACCAGGGGTGTCTGTATCTGCTCTAGCCCTGGCTCCCTCAGGCCAGGATGCTAGCTGAAACAGGCTGAGAAAGTCCCTTCGAACCTGAACAGGATAATGCCTGCGTAGGGAGCGTGCATTTCCTTTTCTCTTGTTTTCTATGTTTGTTACAGGGATGGTGGAGAATTACCGCTAGCCCTGGCTGGCTTGTTTTGGCTGCACCCCTGTCGGGACCAGTTGCACCGCCATTTTCTTATCTGCCCAGTTGTGCAGAGCTAAACTAGTAGTAATAACTTACATTCTACCAATTTTGTCTTGCACATAATAAACACACAAACAACTGAGAGAGAATTGTATCTTTCCATCAAGAATCAATCAACAAGAAGCACAAGTGCCTTATCTTCAGCCATTGGAAGAAAAATCAAAATCTCACCAAATAATGAGTTCAGTGGCATCAGGGTCATCTACAAGAATCTGGGTTTACCTTAATTTTCCATGGGTGGAGGTTTGGTTTCTTTGGTTCCATTATAGGGGGATTGAAAGCTTAGTTGATTTTTCTCATCCAATTCACATGGATTTGCCTTTTGTGATTGAAATGGCACCTAATATTCAAGATAATGATGATTAATAAGATATAGACAAACAATTTGGATTTCCTAATCCAAACTTTGGTTCTTAGTCATGAGTCATGACACCTTCTACATGGCAGTATTAAAAGCAACCATTGGGAGAGAGGGGGGTTAAATTTATATTTATATTCAAAGTATTTTTAATTTTGAATCGGATTAATCCGACTTTGTAAGAGTCATGTATGCTCAAATTACTGAAATATGCCAATATTGTTCAAAAGTTGTGAATGACTAATTTGTTTGCCATTAAATATGCATGTGAATAAAAAAGATTAAAGCTTTTGTTTTTTGTTTTTGTTTTTTTAATCAAACAAAGAGAAATACCTATACTGAACACTTAATTGTTGCAAACGGCAAACCTCCTAGCAAAAGGATATCAATTTCTAAATTTCTCTATCCCCTCCTCCCACCATAGTAAAAATCTATTACTATTATTTTCTGTGAACGTAGACGACTTCAATTTTTCATTAGCTCTCCGATCCGATCCTCTAAACTGTCAATCAAATTAAGCATTATACGCTCGCTACCATTTAGCTATTAGTTCTGAATCACTTTCAACCACCATCTAGTGAAATTCATCATAGCGAGAAGTTTGGGATGTGTTTGGTGTGTCTTTGTCTGTTTGACAGAATGATTCATCAAAAGAATGAGTCCATTGCCAACTCTAGCCCTTCCAATATGACCTAATTTTCAGCTTTCACACCATTACATGACCTATTATTAAAGGTAAATCCTTTAACTGTTGCAATCGCACAATGTCTTCTCAATTTATTTGTTGTAGTAGCTATTAGAGCAATCCAATCAAGGGTTTATTTTGAGCTTTTATGTATACAAGGACAAGAGAAGGCATGAGTTGAAGGAGAGAGGAGGAAGGAAAAAGAAAAATTGTATTTGCAGCATTATTAATTTTTGTGGATCAATAAAAATAAAATAAAAAATTATTCTCGATGCACGTGTGGGTTCATAAACTATCTAAAATGAGTTTCCTCCACTTTTCTCACTCTCGCCTAGTGTTGCAAAAAGTTCACTTAAGCGCCATCTAGACGCTAGGCGTTGGCCGACCGTTTAGCGTATCACCTAATTGGTAGTCTAGGCGGCCGCTTAGGCACTGATTGCCTAGACCTCCTAGGCACCGGCTAGGCTGTCTAGGGACACCTCGACATCGGAGGAGTCCATATCTAGAATCACAAAATCCCGGCATTCCCGTCAGACGCGTGCACTCTACGTGCGTTGGCATAGCTTTTTCCTTTATTTTTTTTAATTGATTTTTTTTTGTTTTTTTGTTCTCCATCCTCCTTTTCTATTTGAGATCTTAAAATATGTGCAAAAATAAGCTAAGCTATTGAAGATGCTCCCACCCTAACTCCCCAACTTAAAAAATTTTCCATAAATCTTTTACTCATAAAAATTATCATAATCCCAATTTATATTTTATTTGGCATTCCCAAATTCCAAATTGGACACACCGGCGAATCGGCGACAATACTCTTCATCTCTTCACGCAGCTATCGTGATTCAACAAAACCACCCGCCAATTGCCAAATCCTCCTCTGCTTTAATCCAACCAGATTCTTGGTTGTTCTTCACTTCAAACTCTTATTTAGACATGGAAGTTGAAACCAGAGCTCAGATATATCACGAGAGACAGAGATTACAGTTCTGCCTCTTACACTCCCTCAATAATCTCTTTCAGGTACATTGTTAATCCTCCCGCTTCTTTACTTTCCTTTCTAATTTTCATATTTCAAAACTTAAAGTTGTATGAGTGTGTATAAGTTAAATTCCCAATTCTGCAAAACTTGGAGTAATTCCTTATCTTTGAAAAAATCCCCTTTCTTTGATTACCTAGATAGAATGGGACTTTAGTTATTGAAATCTTTTAGTTGTAATCTTGGATTCTTGATTATGCAGACTAAAACTAGTAATGCGTAGAAAAAGAAAAGATTAAAAATATTCAGTAGAATGATTTTGAATTCTTGATTATGCAGACTAAAACTAGTAATGCGTAGAAGAAGAAAAGTTTAAAAATATTCAGTAGAAAGATTTTGAATTCTTGATTATGCAGACTAAAACTAGTAGTGCATAGAAAAAAAAAAAAGTTTAAAAATATTCAGTAGAAAGATTTTGAATTCTTGATTATGCAGACTAAAACTAGTAGTGCATAGAAGAAAAAAAGTTTAAAAATATTCAGTAGAAAGATTTTGAATTCTTGATTATGCAGACTAAAACCATTTTCTCTTTCAGCTGCCCCCCTCCTTTCTTTCCTGTTTTGATCATATTATGTAATGATGAAAATCTGGGTATAAGAATGGGATTTTTTTTAAATATTGAATTTCTGGTTTAATTCAGGAGAAAGATGCGTTTACAAGAGCTTATTTGAATGCCATTTCTGAAAGACTTGATCTTGATGATCCAGCCAAGGGAAGATGGTCTCCGATTTTTAAGTCTCATCACAACACTATCACTGGGAATTATGACATAAATGTCTTAATTGCTGCTCTTGAAGGAAAAGGGAAAACTGTAGTTTGGCATGATCGGCGAAATAGGGCTTCTGCTATTGACCTTGATGGGCATAGTGATAAGTTGATGGGTATCATACTTAATATACCTGTCAGAAGGTGTGCTGGCCTTTGGAAAAGTAGGCATTGGGTTGCATTAAGAAGAATTGAGGGGGTTTGGTATAATTTGGACAGTGAATTTGCTGCTCCTTATGCTTTTAAAGATTTAGAAGAAGTTAGGAAACTTTTGGATGGTATAATTGCTGATGGTGCTGAAATTTTACTGGTTAATAATGAAGCACAGTGAAACAGTGAATCTATACTTACCTTTTTCAAATTGTAGACTGCAATTCCATGGACATTCTAAATCGCAGCTTTGAAGATTTGGATTGGGAAGGTGCCAGTACGATGACTTTAGTTTCTAAAACTTGTCCCTTTTTTCATGGCTCAAGTTAAATGCTAGCGTTTGTAACATGTGCTCAAAATGTTACTCAGGTCGTGATATGTGAGATGCTGCGGGCAACAGATCATTTGAACTACTTGTATTTTGAAATTTCCAGTCTTGTTTCAGAGATTAACTGGTCAGTGCAGTGGTTTAGAGATGTATATGTAGCGTTCCGAAAAGTTAGGCCTTCTGCCTCTGCATGTTCTATCTCAATGTTGATCGTTCATACTTGAATGATTGTTGTTGTTGTTAAATCACACTTGTACATTTCTCAAATTTTGCTTACTCTTGTTGTACATTTGTCAAACTCAATCTTTTGCATCATTCTGCATCTTTTCAAGTTTTGCATTTTTGCTTCAAATATAGTATCAATTTTTTGTCAAGTATCATGTGGCACTTCTATCTTTGTATGATTGGAGAAAAGCATATGGGTGAGTAGAAGAGTAATCATGATCTCTTTTGTCTAACTATGCGGTGTCCGTAATATTAGTTTTTTTATAAAGTTTCTGTGAGATTCTACAGATCACCGTAATATTAGTTTTTTTATAAAGTTTTTGTGAGATTCTACAGATCACCACGGCTATGTTAAAGAATGATGAATTTGGTTTTTCAGTTGAATTCTTCCTATAGGAGGATAGGTTGAAATTCATTCAGTTATCCACTTCTATGACACGAATAGCTGTGTATAATAGGCTGTGTTACGTGTACCGAAATGTTTGCCATTACTTACAGCATGTTGGCAATTGAAGCTTGTTCTTCTTGTTGATAGTTACTGATTCTTTGGATGTGGTCTATTTCATCATTGCACTTTTCTTAATGCCATGATTTTCAGATTTCAGATGGAAAGCAGATAGTTGCTTATTATATCTATAAATCTACAATCATTATCCTGGATGGAATCTTCATGATGGAAACATCACTACTAGCTCAAAAGTTGGCTGGTTAGGTACTAGGTTTTATCTTTGAATGTTGTTGTGGGAACCAAACTGATAGCGGTGAAGATGCGAGAAGTTTTATATTCTGAATGTACAATTTGAATTGTTGCAAAGACTTTGTAATCTATTGAATGGTAAAGAAAGCCCCTCTCTTTTGGCTATCCTTTTTACCCTTTCTCTCTATTTGGTTTTGAAATTTGTATGAGAATAGCAGATTGGCACTATCTGAGATTGGGGTTTTGTTTATTCAAATTTGAAGTACTTTCTCTCCCACTTTTCCTTGTTTATTTGCTTTGTTTTTTCAAAGGTTTTCAGCACTAGTGTTTTCTATGTTTCAGTTGATATATATGTATATTTGCAAATGCTGAAGCATTTGAGTTGTTCACATTAAAGGTTACCTTTGTACTCCATTGTGTCTTCCACTTTATACCCCCCCCCCCCCACCCCCACCTACTCATCCCCAGCCAGCCGTGTGAGCCAATTATTCCTTCATTTTCTGCACATCATGTATCATATTATAAGCTTAATTTATTGCATATCATGTTTCATATGATGACCATATCATATCCCTTACTAATAGGGATATGATGTCAGGGGCAAGAACCCGGTCTGGATAGTTGATTTGGTGATTATAATGTTTTAAGTTCGACTCGTAGTTCACCTCATTGTGGTTCTTTGTCGACTTTGTGACCAAAGCGGGTATCACTAAACTATCAATTTTAACTAAGTATATATTACTAATGTATGTAAAGTTCAAACAATGTTATCATTTGTAAATTTAAACACATGTTGCATATATAATGCTTATTCTTCTCTTTCACCATTTGGAATATTCAACTCTAACTTAATCACCATCAACTTCAACCAGGGATGTTAATCAAGTTAGCTCACTTAGTTTTGTGGTTAGTCTATTTAAACTATTTAACTGTTTGGTTTGGGCCAATCGTATCTATTTTCTTCTCAATTTCAAAATTTTTAGCCATAATTCACCAATTAAGTTCTTGGTTTTAGACCAACCTACTTGGGTTATATTGACGTCCCTACTTACTAAACCAAAGGGATAAGGTTGGCTTCCCTCGTCATCACCTCGATTACTGTGTCAATAAAACTTCACTACCCGGTAGTGTACATGGGGTAAACTAGGGCTGCAAACGAGCCGAGCCGAGCTCGAGCCAGGGGTGGCTCGAGCTCGAGCTCGTTTAGAAAGGTGATGCTCGAGCTCGGCAGTTCTCGAGCTGCTCGAGACGAGCTCGAGCAGCTCGATTGTTCGAGCTCGAGCAGCTCGATTGTTCGAGCTCGAGCTCAAGCTCTAGCGCGAGCTCGATTTCGAGCTCGAATTTGAGCTTGAGATCAGGCTCGATTTCGAGCTCGAGAGCAGGCTCGATTTCGAGCTCGAGAGCAGGCTCGATTTCGAGCTCGAAATCAGGCTCGACTCGAATTTTCAGTTCGCAATAATGCTTTAATTTCACCTGTTTCATCATACACTTACTGTTTTATCCATAAATAAATAATAAAAATTTTTAAACATTCCAAAGTCCAAACTTCATTTGTTAAAAACTTAAAATGTGCACAACTTCACTGCAATATCAACTACACTTAAGCACTCAAAATAAGTAAGTTCACAAGTCCACTTCAAATCTTCAATATAAACTACAAGTCAACAACAACACCAACACTGAAAATAAGTTCATAGATCTATTTCAATATCAGTTACAAGGCAACAGCGGTAGTCATCTTTGATTCCAAGAAAGATCTGTTGAATTTGAAAAAAGAAAAATAAGCATAATATTAGATAAGTGAAGAATGCTAAATATATGTTTAAAACAAAAAAGAATAGCTTACTTTCAGGAGTTGGATACCGGAAGAAAAATTTCTTGATATGATTTCTCCTTCATTCACTTCACACAATCCACATATATAGATATACACAGTTCATTCACTTCACACAATCCACATATATAGCTATACACAGTTCATTCACTACACAAAATCCACAGTTCATTCACTTCACACAATCCACATATATACTTAAATATAGTATAAACATAGCTATACAATGCCTTGGCTAGTTCTTAGTTCTTATAGTGAACATTAAACATAGTTATACATTATAAAATAGTATAAAAGTGAACATTAAACATAGTTATACATTATAAAATAGTATAAAATACATTACTAATCTGATATTATTCGCAAATAATAGAAAATACACTAATACAGTATAAAAATACTAGGAAAAGTAGAAGAAAAATACTAGGCAGTTCTTATTACCGGCGAGGGGAGGTGGTGCTGCTTTGGAGTTTGGACGCTGGCAGTGGGCGAAGGTGGAGGGGAAGTGGTGCTGGTTCGGCCGCCGGCGGAGGGGAGGCGCTGCTGGTGGGCGGTCTCTGCGGCGGTGCTGGTGCGTGCTCTCTGCGGTGCTGGTGCGTGGTGGCGGTGCTTGCGTCGGGAGACGGAAGTCGATTGGTCTGGTGGGGTGCGGTCGGGTGGGGAGGGTGCGGGCGGTCGGTGTTGCGCGGTGTGGGCGGTGTGTTTTGCGGCGGTGCTGGTGCGGTAGTCTCTGCGGCGGTGCGTACGGGAAGCGTATTGGGATTTGGGGAATTCACGAATACATTAGTCTTTGGGGAATTGGGGGAACACTTAGGGTTACTTTTTTAATTTCAAATATTTATTTTCAAATTTATAATTTTAATATTATATATATATATTTATATTATATTATTACATGGCTCGCGAGCGGCTCGTCGAGCCACGAGCCTAAGGTATTACAGCTCGAGCTCGGCTCGATTGTTAAACGAGCCGCTCGAGCTCGGCTCGAACTCGACTTTGACCGAGTCCGAGTCAAGCTTTGACCGAATTATAAAATAGTATAAAATACATTACTAATCTGATATTATTCGCAAATAATAGAAAATACACTAATACAGTATAAAAATACTAGGAAAAGTAGAAGAAAAATACTAGGCAGTTCTTATTACCGGCGAGGGGAGGTGGTGCTGCTTTGGAGTTTGGACGCTGGCAGTGGGCGAAGGTGGAGGGGAAGTGGTGCTGGTTCGGCCGCCGGCGGAGGGGAGGCGCTGCTGGTGCGGCGGTCTCTGCGGCGGTGCTGGTGCGGCGGTGGCGCGGTGCTGGTGCGGTGCTCTCTGCGGCGATGCTGGTGCGGTGCTGGTGAGGTGGTGCGGTGCTCTTTGCGTACGGGAAGCAGATGAAGTCGTATTTGGGTCTTGGGAGGGTGCGTCGGTGCTGGGGGAGGGTGCGGCGGTGCTGGGGCGGTGGTGTTTGCGGCGGTGCTGGTGCGGTAGTCTCTGCGGCGGTGCCGTACGGGAAGCGTATTTGGGATTTTGGGGAATTCACGAATACATTAGTCTTTGGGGAATTGGGGGAACACTTAGGGTTACTTTTTTAATTTCAAATATTTAGTATTTCAAATTTATAATTTTTAATATTATATATATATTATTTTATATTATATTATACATGGCTCGCGAGCCGCTCGTCGAGCCACGAGCCTGAGGTATTACAGCTCGAGCTCGGCTCGATTGTTAAACGAGCCGCTCGAGCTCGGCTCGAACTCGACTTTGACCGAGTCCGAGTCAAGCTTTGACCGAGCCGCTCGGCTCATTTGCAGCCCTAGGGTAAACCGTGCTCTCATATCTAATAGAGATAAATCACACTAGGAAGACCTCGTATGATGGGCTTGACCAAGAAGATGTTGAAAATAATCAAACTCGTAATCTTTAATTATGAGAATCATATTCAATTTCATCCACTTAACCACCTTTTCGGGTCTGTAAATTGAAACTGATTTTGTATGATATGTTACTGTCTCGGGTCTGTAAATTGAAACTGATTTTGTATGATATGTTACTGTCCTAGTGATATGTACTAGTCTTGGGCAAGGCTCATACACATTAAGGTTGTGTGCCCACATTTAAATTTCAGCTTTATTAAGATACGTAGACAGTACATTAGAGCGCAGCTGGTCATGTGGTCATGTGTATATGCAGTTGTCATGTTAGGGTAGGTTAGCACCAATTAACTCCTATTATGGCTTTTAAATGGTTTGCGCTCCAAACTTGAAAGTTCCAGCACTTCTTAAGTACCCTAAACTTCTAAAGTCTTGATGGATAAATGGAGAAGGGAAACATATATAAATATATCTCAGCAATTTTAAATTTCTCAAAATACTTGTACATAAGGATTAATAATAAAACAAATACATACTGGTCCTCTGGTTCTCCCTTTACCTAGAGTTACGATGAAAAAGTAATTGCATGATATGTCTTAACAATCTCAAGTTTTCTGGAATACTTGTACATCAGTCGCACAACAAGACAAACTTATGCCACCGTCCTTCCAGTTTCTCCTTGCCCTAAAACTTTGATGAAGAAAGTAAATCACGAAATGTGTCTTAACAATCTCAAGTTCCTCAAAGTGTTTGTCCACTAGTATCCATAATAGGAAAAATTAAATTCATATCGCCCACTGGTCCTCCGATCCCCTTACCCTAGAGCCTTGGTGAAGAAGTAAATCTCAAAATCTATCTTAATAATAATATAGATTTTTCAAAGTGTTTATATACTAGTATCCACTACATGACAAATTCATACCGTTCCTCCTATAAAATTATCCCACCTAACACGAGACAAATTGTATATCTGATTTTAAGATTCGTCAAATCGAGTTATTATTAAATTTCATATATTTGAGAAAGCTTTTACACTACACAATACTAAATCATTAAAATGAGTAAGGTGGTTGGTTGGTATAAGAAGAGAATTGTTGTCATGCTCTAGTCTACATTCCATTTCTATTTAAGCACACCACTGCACAGCACCTCCCCCCCCACAACTCAATCACTCAACATTCTCTCATCTCTCTCTCTCTCTCTCTATAAAGCCCTTCCAATGTCGGCCAGAGGCGAACTAGGAACAGGTACGAGGAGACCATCCAACGACAAGAGAAGAACATCATCATCTGTGCTTCAAAAACAAAATTCCAGCAAGAGAGCAACAACAACCGACGGTAACAGCACCAAAGTCGCCAAGTGCACAACATGCAGTTTCAACAGATCAGATTCGCCCTCGTCTGCAATCAGATACCTTAAACTTCTCGGTGGAAAGATGGTGGCGGCTTTCCGAATGATGTCGCCGAAAAGAAGCCGGAAAGTTACCTCCTCAGAAACCACGGCCAAGCCGCCGGTGCCGGCGCCGGCGCCTCCGGCGCTTGATTCTCACAGAGCTGAGGCCATCCACGACTGCATCCAGTTCATCAACTCCTCTTCTTCCTTGCCTAGATCCAATTCTGTCTCATACCAAGGTTAATCTTTTTAGTGACAATCACTTCTCAAGGTGTGCTCGAGATAAACTTCATCTTGTAAAGGTTAGTAAACCTTTGTTTTTACAATATGATCTGCACTATATGTAACCAAGAAAGTATAATAATATTTCCTAATTAGTGCCTTTTTTTTGGGGTGGTTGTAATAAATCATTATTGATTGATGATTTCTCTATTCATGTTTATAATTTCCACTTCTTCTATTTTCCACCCTCATATTTTTCCCTTTTTTAATTTCTTGCATTTTTTGTATAGTTATGAGTCATTTATATGTAAATATAAGTTATCTATATGTAATTTGTTTTTAGTGACAAAAGAAACATGTAGTCACTGTTTAAAAGTGAGTCCGGAATAAATCTTGTATTGTGATAATACAACAACCAGCAAGAGTAAACTATAAGAATTTACAAGCATTTCCGATGATTAATAGAAATATGGTCCACAAATTTATGTTTTCTGCCACCAACACCTACCTAGCTTTAATTTGTATTGCAATCCTGCATCATCTATCAATGTTTTGTTCAATTGGCATGTAATTTTCTTACTACTTGGACTACACCCCTACATACATTTATAGTGTTTATTTTCTTTTCCATTAGTCGGATGGATGAAGAAGGCGAGACTAGAGTATATATATACTCTCTAAAAATGTAGCTAGATATTATTTTATGAGAAAAGTTTCATTTTAGTCTTTATTAGGTTGTAGTGTTTAGTCATTTTAATAATGGGTTTATCATTTGTGAGCCAATGTCACATTCAATTATTTTAAATTGTTGTGATTTTGGTCATTTTGTTAGGAGTTAGCTAGAGTTGAGAGACTGTGGCCCTATTTGGTAACATTTATATTATTTTTTTTTTTTTTGAAAATAAAGGAGCAAATATATTAAGCCAATAAAGAGTTCAAGAATGGGGGAGGAACATCAAGACAACGCCGTTAGCCTTAGCTAATTTGTGAACAGTCTTATTACTATCACGCCTAATGATCCAAACCCTACAATCCTGAATAGAATTAATAAGAAGAGAACAATCATAGACTAATGAGCCCACATAAGAACGGAGCACAGACGCACTAGATCGACAAATATGAACAAAGAACCAATCAATCAAGACTCTACTCCAACCTTTTCCAAGTCAATTTGGTAACATAATTAGTTTATCAGTCAATTTTGGCTCATTTGACCATTATTATCAGTTTGACTTGGTTAAATATTCAATATAAATATTTGATTAATTAGCTTTTTGTAACTGCTTATTACTTCAAAATTCTAAAATTAAAAAAACTGTTCAATGTAGCTTTTTCGGTAAGTTTTTTTTAGAAACTCATTTTGCATGTAATTAACTATTAGTTAATAGTTAATTTATCAAACATCTTTCTACAGTCAGTTAATGCTATCAACTAATCAGTCAATACCTAACAGCTAATAACTATTTACAAAACACCCTATATGTGTTCTAATTTAAAAAACTCCAGCATGCAATGCACATACTTTCTTAATCCTGATGGGGTTCTTCAAACTGTTAGCAAAAAGTCCAAACTAGCAAAAATTTTCTGATACACCATGGCTGATTGGATAATATCTTCACCATTATAAAATTAATATATATGAATTCAACTCGAGTAGTATGACAAAGTTTAACTAAGTCTTAACTCATAACCTCTTTAACATAATGCACTACGGACACCCTTAATGGAGTTCCTTCAAATCTAAACTATTGCAAACATACCTAGCTACTTTCTCAACCCTAACAAAGTTATTTCAAATCATTAGCAAAAAGACCAAAATGGCAACAATATTTTTTCTTCTTAATACAACACAAATTAAAGTCTCCCAACTTTTAAAAAATTAATCCAAATTTGGCTCAAATGCTGTCAGCATTCTTTAACATAACACATCCTAGAAGAATCCATTCTCCAACCTTTACTTATTCATAATAAGATAACCAATGACTAAAACAACCAAACATTAAGTAGTGAAGGGTCAAAATCACACTTAGCTTTTTTTCTCGATCTTCATCATCTATCCTCTAAGAATTACAGTTGTCTAAATAGGAGGGTTGTCAATTTGACACAATTTGTTAACAGTAACAAATCTTGGAGCGTTTGACCAAGCACATGGCTGTGTTTCCGAATGTGGAGAAGAAGCATGGTCGATCTTGATGGCCGTATTATAGTATAGGCAGTAGTAGTAGTAGGGTGGGCTTTGGGCAGCCGCTTGCACCGGCTTTAATGCGTCGGTGACCACTCTATGGGCTATGGTAACGGCGCCACCCGGCCGGCCTTCTGATCTCCCATCTGGGTTGACGAAGACGCATGTCGGCCCATCATATGGCTTTACATATCAAGAGTTGTTATACCATGGACCACGGTACTTGTAAGGGGTTGTTATGCCACAGACTTGGTCTGGTCTACATTGTAAGACGAATTCAAGTCTGTATTTATAATTTTTGAACTCATGTTCATAATTACAGAACTCACCTTTAATAGTATAACACAATTTTTGAATTTATATAACAAAATTGTGAATATAGAGTTCAAAAATTGTGAATATTGAGTAATATAATTTTGTATATTGAGATTTAAAATAGTGAATATAGATTTCTAAAATTGTGAAAATAAAGTTCTAAAATTGTGAACATGAACATGGGTCCACCTTGCAAGGATCCATAGCATATTGCCCTTGCAAGGTGCACTCTGTCCTAAATTGTGTATTTTGAGAATTGAAATTGTTAATTTCTGGAATATAAATTTTGTTTCTAAATCAAAATACATAAATTGTGTGTTCATCGTATACAAATTATTGTGAAAGTAAATTATGAACATTTAGTATGTAAATTGTGAACATTCACATTGTGGGTTCGTTGTATACAAATTGTGAATTTTTAAAGGTGAATTATGAACATTTAGTATGTAAATTGTGAATATTCAAAATTCAGGTCCACCTTGCAAAGTGGACTCGGGTCTACAGAATAATTTACGACATATCAATCCTTATGCAATTGATTGGGGTCTATAGTGCACTGTGAACCCTAGTGCATGTATATAAGTCTTATATTGTGAGTTTTTGTGTTTGTGTTATGAAATTATGTATCTTAATAGTATGAATTTTGTATCTGAACCAAATTAGTAATTGTATTTTTGTTAAGAATTTTCGCGTCTTGTGTTGTGAAATTATGTATCTTACGAATATTAATTATGTACATCGTCATTTTGATCCAAGATCCATAATATTAGGTGGAGCTTGTTCCATGATATAAATTACCTTTACATATTTGCCCGTTTTGCATTGCCCACGCTCTTGTCCATTCTCCCACTAGTCTTGGAATAGGACAAAACTGCATACATTCATGGTGAGCCTTGACAGTATTCATCGCCACCGCCCGATGTAACACACTCGACCGCCCGGCCCCCCTAGCTAGTGGGTCTGGGTGAGATTCGAATTTAAGTGTTTGTGTCTCCATAAGCATAAATCTCTGATTTTTAAATGATGTTATTTGTAAGCTAAGTGTCATTTCGTGGACTATTAGTACTTGTGAATGAATTGATTCTATTGTAAATTAATTATATGAAATTAATTAAGATTATTTTGAATAGAGTTGAGGTATATATATATATATATAACCAACTAATTACGTTAACATCAGCTTGGGCTGGGGTGGCATTGAGTCATGGACACGACAATGCTCAAGTGTCCAACTAGGCTACACCTCAATACCTCATTGCTCAGGACTCAATCTACGACCTAGACAATTGGATGAAGTCTAAAGACCTGTATATCATAAGAAATTGTTTTCTGTTTTCTACTCCGTATTTCTTAATTTTCTTTTTTCAATCTTCAATATCTAAACCAAATTAACTTATATTACGATATGACAAAATTAAAAGAAAAAAAATTGAACTAATGATCTATTGAGTTCAATCAAAATTTAAAACTTATTAGTGTAGAGTTAAAGTTTTTAATGTGATAATGTGAATAATGTTTAACTTTAAGGGTAAGCAAATAAGTTGGTGCATGATAAATAAAAGATGATGATTTTAAATATGATCATCGTAATGTAAATAGATAATGGTGAGAATATGATTATAATGAATTAATGATATATAACTAAATAGATAATATTGTAATTTACATTTAGAAAATTGTTTTAAAAATTCTTCAATTTTTCAAAAAGTTCACAAATGTTTTTAGTTTTTAAAATGAAAAATTGTGCTTGTATTTAGACCCACCCAATATTCTCGCGCTAACAACAGAATTATTAAAGTTAAACGGTCTCAATGCACATGTATTCACTTCATGTGCACTTGTGTATGATCTTGTTCTCTATAATAAATAGCATCTTGTAAAGTAGAAAAAGGGGTATGAGCCCGCACGGACTGCTCAGTTGATCATAGGGACGAAGTTTGAGAAGAAAGATCAGGGATTAAGTCTCACATGTGTGATGTGACAAACTGACAATGTGGAAGCAACCTCTCAAAGTGAGGGAGCTCTTTGTGCGGAATAAACAAAGGTTTCGCTTTTGTGTGTTCAGCTAGTTACCCTGATTTACATAATATTCTATTGGGTCAAGGTGTAGGAAGTTCTTAGAGTTAGAAATTCAACATTTTGAAAAGAAAAAAGGTGTAAACTCTACGAAATTCAATATGCTACGTGTTCTCTTGTAGTCCTGAGTTATCAAGAACACTTGCAATCGATTAAATTCATTCTCATTACTTTAAAAAAATAAAAATCCATTCTCATTACACCGAAATTCAATATGCTAGCATGGTATTATAGCCAATTAATTTACACTGACAAATAACTATACAATAATCAATAGTTTATTGCAATTGTATTAACAATTCGCGCCTCTATGTGAATTGTATTAACAATCCACCTATACCTCTATTGCAATTGTATTAACCATCCACGTATTAGCATTAATTAGGATGAGGGGGAACACGTACGACAGCAATATTTGACAAATTTAAGGTTGTAATATAAGTGAAATAAGATGGTCTGAAATCATTAAATTTGGAATTAAATTATATAGAAAATTACAGAGCAGAGAGAGCATATAGCGTCTTTTGTTGTCTAATAATGTGGTAATGATTCAGACAAAAACGGAAAAAAAAATATTACGTACTATACGCGCGAGTAATAATCATTCCTCTTTCTTGGCGAAGAGGCCGCCGAAGCCACCAAAGGCGCCGCCGCCGCCATTGGGCTTAGTTTTGGGCGGCGGAACGGCCACGGAGTTCCGGCGACCGCTGACGGTGCCGGTGCCGGAGCTCTTGTCCTCCACTTTTTGCAAGATTGGGTCGGTCTCCAACAGCTGGTCTTCCTTCTGCATCCCTCCCAGAATAAAGTCCAGCAGGCTCTTCTCTTGGCTGCTCCCGCCGGAGCTCTTGGCCGCCGTGGCGGCTGCGCGTACTCTTCTTTGGGCGGCGGCGCCCACCGGAGGAACGAACATGTTTAAAGAAGCCATCTCAGATGATCGAGTGGGCGGTGTTTGTGTGGTGTTGAAGGGCAAATTGTTGTATAGAGGATTGCGATGATAATTAAATGGACGTGTTTGTGGCACAACTTCTCCACAAGTGTCTTATCCTTTCTTTTTCTTTTTTTATTTTTATTTCCCTTTAGGCCTTTATCTTAATCTAAATTTCACTAATTTAATACGGAGTAACACTTATAGATAAATATACGTTTTTAATCCATTGATTATATATTTTTAGTTGATTTTATTTTCTTGTGTCACTTGATTTTGTGAGGTGAAAAATATATGGCTCGGAGGCTCAGATCATCCTAGCACCACTAGCAGGTGTGGTTATAGGCATGACATGTGGCCACAAACACCTAACACATACAATTGATTTCAGAGAAATATATATATATATATGTGATACCTCGTCATGTTTGTTGCATTTTTTGCTCGGACTGAAAAATGGGTTTGGGTAGTGATCCAATCTTTCAATCTACCCAATGTGCCAATACCCAGAAGTCAATTTTGTCTAGAGATGCTCACGGTTCAGTTCTAATATCGAATCCCTGATTCACTAGTTTCGATTTTGTAAACTGACTGAACTATCTATGTGAACCGTTTTGTTCGTTGCATATTTGAAATTATTTCCAACGTTCAAAATTGAAAATTCAATGCGTGCACTAGTGTGTGTTATATGTGTGCAAATATCTTATTGTTATGATTAAGAACCATAACGTAACTTTAACCAGAATATGGTTTAAATTGAATCGTGATCATGTGTAATTAAATTTCTTTCCGGCCTTGTTGAGGGATGTGCCAAGATTTGCTCTATATATGCCTATCAAACCACAATGGTTTCTGGCCCAAGACTGTAGGGCTGTGTTTGGTAGGATTTTGGTTGTCCTACCAAGATTATATTCTAAAATTAGATGTCCAGAATTTCCAATGAAGTTGGGTTCCCAGCAACCTCTGCGCTTTGTACGCAAAGGATCCGTAGTCTTCATGGCCCAACAATTATTTGCTTCAATTATGTTCTGACGGGTGATCAAGTAGGTGAAGTGTGAGTGGTAAATTATACCATGGATTATGATCTATCTTGCATTGTAAATTTTGGTTTAAAAATAAGATTATGTATTTGTAGTTGACACATCATGTACTTGATGTTGACATGCAGTTTTTGTACATATAGCTATATATCATATTATGTGTCAGCAATTATTAAGTTATTTGTTTACATATACAGAAACGGTTAATTGTATGTACAAAATGCGTTAACTGAAGGTACATAATTTTTGTATAAGGGTTTACAATGCAATATGAACCCTAATTCACGGTATAACAATTGAGTTGTACATAAATGCCATAAGTTTTATTTTTACCAACACCATTTTGACCGAGCCCATGACACATGATCTTCTTAGTGCAATTTACTTCTTTTATGTAGTTTGCAAGATTACAAAAGAGTGGAGTTTACATAGTGCATGCCCTTGGATAGTGGATGCAGCTAGGTTCCCTTCATTCAAAAAAATCATTTGCTTCGATCAATTTTTATACATTCTGAATTTTATTTTTTTACGATATCCAATAATCGCTTTAACTTTTATTAATCTAGAAATCAAGTTATTATCAAAATCTATATAAACAAGTTCTCTGGACAATCCTGTTACTCTTTTAACTCTTGACAAAAATTACTCCGTACGTAAATGTTTTACTTTTAACTCAAGGACTTATTTCAACCAAATTTATTCGAGTGAATGTCTTTTTTGGTCCTACTGTTATTGACGCATTTCCAATTTTAATCCGCTTTTGTTATTTTTGTCACATTGAGACCACATTTATTTAAAGTGTTCCAATTTTAGTCCACCGTTAAGTTTTATGTCAAGTGACCGTCCAATACAGGGGCTTTTTGGTCTTTTTACTCTAATCTCCTCTCTTTACCCTTTCAACCTTAATTTTGAGACTATGTTTGACTAAGGAAAGGAAATGAGATAATTAAAATCTAAACCTAATCCAAGAATATGATCTTTCGCCGCCACTGCCTGCCTCCGATCTGCGACCAATGCGCCGTCGATGACGACGGTGTAGGGAAGATCGTCGAAGGTAGAGGTTCGATCGTCTCTGCCGTTACCTTCTCCCAAACCTGCTGCACTCCGATGGGTCACGGCACCGAGTAGCGGCGACAATGTTGGTTGTGCGACGCCCTGCGACGTCCTCTGCGCTTCCTGCCGGCGGACGACGGTTCCGATCTGCCGGTGGAAAGATCGACGACGGAATCGCCTCGATCTGAGTTCTCCCCGGCTCGGCACGGCGTAGGCGGCGGCGCTGGACTTCCGGCGATGTTCTCCAGTCCATACTCCATAGCTCTACCTTCTAGAACTCTTTTCTACATGTTCTTTCTCCCTCTCACTGGAATATTCATTATTTATCTTCCAATGCATAACCTGATACAATACAGATTCACCATCCACTGCAAGGCTGCTTAAACTTAGCCATATGGCATCTTAATTTCCACTGCAGGGCTGCTTAACCGTCCACTCCCAGCCCCAAAAATTCCAGTGCCCTCTGCCCATTCTCCGTTGTGGTCACTTTGCAGGAAGAGCTAGCGAGTAGCCTTTCGATGAGCTTGCGGTTTACTGAGCTGTCATCCACAAGCATGGCGGTGGCTTTGAAGTATTTGGGGACCAAGTCGTCGGAGGTCAGCTGGTCCATCCTCTCGCATCCTTCCGGCAGCCCAGAACAAGAAAAGACCAAAAAGCCCCTGTATTGGACGGTCACTTGACAGAAAACTTAACAGTGGACTAAAATTGGAACACTTTAAATAAATGTGGTCTCAATGTGGCAAAAATAACAAAAGCGGACTAAAATTGGAAATGCGCCAATAACAGTAGGACCAAAAAAGGCATTCACTCAATTTATTCTTTTTGAGTAACTGAGAGAAATCTGCAGCTACTATTCGATGGTGTGTACTGAGTAAACTTCATCACTTTGTGACTATAATAGGTAAAAAAAGTAAACCAACTTAGATTATTCATAGTTGATCGGCTCAAAGCACAAGTCGTTGGTAAGAATGGTATGTTTAACTACTACGGAGCAAGCAGTACAATACATCAATGAATTTTTTTTAACTATACCATGAGGTGTTCTGGACAGACTCTAACTATAGGAGACATATTTAAGCTTGTATCATACTTAAACTAATCATCGTCGATACATCAATGGAATTTAACTATCCATTAGAACATGAATTTAATTAAAATTCTAAATGTACTTTGGTTGAAAGATACCTATGCATGAATCATTAACAGGTACTGATTTGGATTTGTCATTTCCTCTGTCCATATCACACATTTTAATTCAACTACACAAATTAAAAGATAGATACTGCGTTGTTGTACATATTTAATCTGTTACACCTAGGAGTTATCTACCTACATAACGCCATGCCAAAATATCACTGCACCATGCAACTGACATTTCAATATTTTAAGAGTTAATATATATATATATATATATATATATATATATATATATATATATATTTCTGGTCATATTTATATAATAGAAGTGTATCAATTAAGGTTGGAGATCAGAGTGCATACATTAGATTCTTCATCGAGGGAGGACACTGCCTTGGTGCACAGGAGGGTGGGTGATTTTATTTTATTTTATTTTTCTCAAAACGACGAAAATTTATTAATATAACAAGAAATTGTACCAATTTTTTTTTAATTTTTTTTATTTTTTATAGAATGAATGAAGCTAAACAGACAATACTGCAGATTGACAGGCAGCAAAGAATTAGCTTAGGGCAACTTATATTCCTTTCTCTTTTTTTCTTTTTTTTTTTTTAAATGAGGAGAAAAATCTAGTATCATTATTCGAGAGCATACACAGTGATAAATTATTAACCAAACAAATAATATTTCATATTTCATTTTAAAAAGGTATAGATCACAAGTTCAACTTTCACCCTCCTTATGTTAAAAAGAAAAAGAAAAAAATAACCCTTTTCAAGACCATTTCTTAATTAAATCATCAACCAACCAAACAATAAATAGTACTTAGTTGTATTTCAAAAAAAAATTAAAGATATTATTCTAATGTGGTGGACTCTTTGTGGGTGCGCACCAGGAGCTGTAATACCTGGACCAGGGTCCACCTTGTAAGGTGTATCTTGGTCCTAAACTGTGTATTTTAGTATTGAAATTGTGAACTTCTAGAATATAAATTGTGTTTCTAAGTTAAAACACATAAATTGTGTATGTTAATATTGTGTGTTCGTAGTAAACAAATTATGAATTTTTAAAAGGTAAAATTGTGAACATTCAAAACCCGAGTCCACCTTGCAAAATGGATTCGGGTTCACATAATAATTTGAGCAAACACTGGTACTCTAATCTAATAGGTTATTGAATCACCGTGATTTACCTGTCCACTATTTTGTCGGGGCGAAATGTAAAGGCGCAGGAGAAAGAATTTATCCTTTTGTCAGCAAACAAAAGAAATTATTAAATGCGAAATCAACAGTTGCAGCAACGGAGGTAAAATAAAATATCTAGATTGATTATGGTAAAACCGAAACAAAAGAAAGAGAATTAGCCAAAGAAACTAAACTGTACTATCCGGTCAATTCGGTATTGTGTTCATTATATATAGAATCTTATTAAGATTTATATGTTAAGTAGCTAGGGTGATACATGATATATAGTTGCTAACACACAAGTGGTACACAAAAAAACAGGCCATGAAAAAAGTAGGCAAAAACATTGCAGGGTTTGCTGTCCAAGGATTGATGACCAAACAAGCAAATTGCCCAAACACTTTCCATCATTCACCTCCCATCTTCCCCCCCATATATTGAAAATTCAAAGGACAAAACCAAAAGCTAAGCTGTGCTAACATTGCCCAAAAGGTTCAAATGTACAAACAAATAATGACCTTCAAGAAAAATGCCAAACACCTCAGTGGGTCAACATCCCAATTACTCATCGCCCTCAAGAAAGTGAAGTCCCTCGCCCCTAGGCCCCTACAGAATTGTAGAAAGGTAAATTACAATAACTCAGCGATTTGCCGATTTCTAATGGAACACACCATATCAGGTGAAACTCTCACTCTGAGACTGCCAAAGCTCAACCTAAGTCTTCATCCTCAATTTACTACCAAGTACCAATTGAACTGTCATTGTGGGTCCATCCCAATTACTCATCATTCATCATTAGTCCCTTAGATGGAATGCCTAGTGTTTAGTGCCCACAAAGAGCACACCATATTAGGTGAAATTCTCACACTGCGAATGCCGAAGCTTGACTACCTAAATCTTCATTTTCAATTTACTACTCAAGTGCCAATTGAACTGTCCGTACGGGTCCATCTCAATTACTCATCATTCATCATCAGTCTCTTGCCTGGCCTGTTGGTTGGTTGGTTTGATGGACCAGTTTATAGTGACCCCATACTGTTCATACCTGCAGGTATTAAGAAAACAAACAAAATGAAAAAGAAGAAGTTGAAAAAATGCAGCAGAAGCTAGGCCACACACACATGTAGTATATATATATTGGAAACAATGAGTAAAATGATACAACTATAATAATTGATATATAGCCCATCCAGCACCTACAGCAACATGTCTTTCAAGAGTTGTCGGAATCTAAATATTTACCACTACATTAAAAGTTATAGTTGATAGCAAAATGCTAAACTTAGCTTACTTCAAAGCCAACACAGTACAATGTAGAAATGAAAAGTGGTATAATTAAGGAACAATGAATGTTGTTTTCTATAATTCAGAGGTAAAAAATGTGTTTTTTTTTTTTTAACCTTAAGTAGTCAATCAGAGTAAACAAATAATTGCTGGTAAATGTATGAAGTGATGAACTTAAAGTTATGCCTAATCTAAAGGCATGCCTTGCTAGAGTGGACCTCCATGCCTTTATCATTGTTCACACTATAAGTCTATAACATCTCTCAACCAATTAATTAATTATCACAGCAAAAATGGATAAGGTAAGAGCAGCTAGTATAGTGTAATATATATAATTGGCAATTAATTAACAATATTTAATGAATGTAATATGTTGTTTGGTATGTGTCTCATCAATTTAATTCTATCATCATTAATAATGTCATACAAGTACATACCACAAAATCGACTTGTTACATTTGATTTGATTGAAAATGTTTGCCAATATTATACTTGCCTAGCAGTTAGGGTCACGTTTTCGGCGGCAAGTCAGTATTAGGCCGTCCAATAATTTCTCACAACACTTGTTAGTCTTAACTGCACAAAGACATTTTTCATTACGCCAAAAATTATAACTAATAGCGAATGTAAAACTATGTTTATCCTTATAATCGTGCAACAACTAGCAATAATATGCTAAATTTGACCTCTAAACATTTGTATAATAATATATCACGTGAAATGAACTAAAATCTTATACGAAATTAAAACAAGTACTTCAAAGTCAGATGAGATATCATTATGAATGCTACAATCATGAAAGGCACAATCAATTATGTCCAACAAAAATTGAAAATTAGTGTATATTTTTTATCCCTTGCAAGAATATATATAGAATCAATCGTCCTTCTACCGTCCCACATATCCCACCATCAATGTTGAAGAAGAAAAAAATGAAAAAAAAAAAAGGTTTATTTCTCTTATCTTAAAAAGCAGGTTCAACTACCAGTCCACCACAAAGTAAGAACACAGTACAACGTAAGTGATGAAACATTGATTAATATAAATATCAGTAAAGCAAGTGGCCTACCAATTCACAGAAAAGCAATGAGAAAAAAAGTGACCAAATTAATACTACTTCACTTTTACCCTTTTTTGTTTTTTTGTTCGATAATTCATATTTCCCGATTTTGTTAAACTATATCCTAAACGTACTTATGAATTTGTCTCAAGACTCGTGACAAATAACTTCAAGTTAGTCCCGAAAACTCAAATTTTTAGTGAAGGTTGAATCCTCACCCAACGTGGCGCTAAAAGTAAAACTAATTGACCGACGATTTGTGTTAGTCTGAAGGGGCCTACTTCACTTTTACTTGCTGGTCAAGTCCTATTTCTGGTACTGAGTTTTACAGTGTCGTTGACTTTCTTGTTGCCTGTGTTTTTTGACGTTGTAATAACTCATGAAACTATGTCTGGACTTTGATTGGCAATGGTGAGTTGTTACTCCTTTCGTTGTCGTTAAAAGATTTTAGATTTACCTTAGTGTGTTGTTGATGAGATGTGTTAGTTACCATCACTGCGAAAATGACATCCTTTCCATCCCCTTTCTTCTTGTCTTCTCAGTTCTCACCAAATAGGGATACTATATTAATTATTGAAAATTTAGCATAAATTGGGACACTTCTATCTGCAATAGCGCGTCTGTACTGCACTTGATTAGGACTTATATATCATGATGAATTATAGTTATTGCACCTACTATATATGTTTTTCTTTAATTTTCACCTCTCAACATTTTAAATTGATAGATGAGATTAGTTAATAGGTTTTTATAGAGCTACTAATTCTTACATAATTATGTACTTTTTGTATATATATATATATATATATATTCTAGTTCATATTAAAACCTGTCAAAATTTTAAACAAATTTGAGCTATTTATCTAATAAATCTAACAGTTGATTAAAATAATATAAAAAATAGACGTGTCAATTTCATAAAGAGAAAATGAGACTTTTTTCTTGAATTATATGCTTATAACACTTTTTTCCTTGAATTATTCATGTATTCACATTTGCCCTGTCAATTATACTAAAAGTGGCTGTTTTTTCTCCTGATATATTGGACATTTTACGCTTAAAATAAATATTTCATTTAATTTTTTTCTCCAATAAATTATTGTTTAGAATGGGAACCTAATATTTGGGTTCGGTATATTAAAATCACGAACCGAAAAAATTGGATCGTGAATCGTGAACAGACAGTTCAAAATCAGGACAACTACTAGCATTAGCTTAAAATTAGAATTATAATATTTACAAATAGTGTATGTTCTTTTTTTTTTATTATTATAATTCTCACATATAAGTAGATATGGCCTCAATTCGGATATGCTTTTTAATCGACAGTTCATGGTTCCAGATCCAACTTTTTTTAAAATTTTTATTTTTATTTTAAAAATAGTCAAAACTCAAAAATTAATGTATTTTTTTGTGGGTTCGAAACCAGAACCGACAGTTCCGATTCGCAATTTTAATAAACTGAAATTCAAATATTGGGTTCCCGTCTAAATCATAACCAGAACCTTTCGGTTTGGTTGCTACAATGTCTGGTCCGGTTTGAACCAAATCGTGATCATCCATACATATAAATAATAATTTATTAAAGAAAGAGAAAATGACACTTTTTCCCCCTATGTTATGTGCTTATAGCACTTTTTCCCCCTGTGTTATTAAAGTGGCAGTTTTTTCCCTTCAGTTATTTTAAAAGTGGTAGTTTTCTCCCTTGTAATATTAAATTGACACTTTTGCCCTTAAAAATAACCATTTCATTTATTTTTATTCTCCAACCAATTATTACTAATATGTATGGAAGATCACAGTTCGATACGAACCTAATCGAACACTGTAGAAATTGAACTTAAATAGTATAGACGGTTACGGTTACGATTCAGAACCGAAAAAATAAAATAAAATAATTCTTGAATTTATACTATTTTTAAATTAGAAATAAAATTATAAAAATAAATAAATAAATAAGTTTTGATTGGCGGTTCAAAATCGAAATTGGAATCGAACCGTACCGATTTATCAAAATAAGTGTTTGATCATTTTTACTATATATGACTGTGGTTTAGTTCCGGTTTACGGTTCAACAATTATTTAATTTTATTTTTCGGTTATGAATCGTAACCAGAATCGTCTATACTATTTCGGTATGATTGCTACAGTGTTTAGTTAGGTTCGAATCGAATCATGATCATCCATACCTATAAGTAATAATTTGTTGGAGAAGAAAAATAAATAAAATAATTATTCTTAAGGGTAACAATGCCAATTTAATATTTTAGGGGAAAAAACTGCCACTTTAATAACACAGGGGGAAAAAGTGCTATAAACACATAATATAGGGGGAAAAAGTGTCATTTTCTCTTGAAGAAAAAATAAATGAAATATTTATTGTAAGGGTAAAGATGTCCATTTAACATATCAATGAAAAAAATTGTCACTTTTAGAATAATTGATGGGCTAACATACATAAACACATGAATAATTCAAGGAGAAAAAGTGTTACGAGTATATAATTCATGAAAAAAAAGTGTCATTTTTCATTTCAAAAATTTGTAATATTTATGAGAATGGTTATATTTTTTCCTTTTACATATATATAAATAGTTTAATCCCTGCCTTTTTTCCTATAGTTGTTTGGTATTCCCGCCAGAATTAAAGGAATAATTATGTGCCTTTAATTAGTGTTGGTTTCCTTTGCTTTAATTACATTTTGGGTGAGAATAAACAATATAAATGGTAGGGTGGTCGGTAGCGCGCTTTATATAAATTTCCACAGCAATGGGGTCTAAAGTTTCGAAGATTTTATTCCTATGGTTGGCTAAAATGGATGTGCTTACCATTATATATTGTGCTTAGTGCATTTTAACGTACAAAATGAGCTGCAAAGCTGACCAGGGTTGGAGAGTGGGGTGTGGGGATGGGGCAGTGCTGGGCTACAAGGATTTCCATGGATATGGGTGGTCCAACGGATTGTATGTCAAAAATCACATTAGAATAATATTTTTTTTATCTGATTTGACGTATTGGACGGGACCTTGTTGCTTGACCTTGTGGTCTAGTGGCACAATGAAACTCTCATATAGGAACTTATGAGATTGAGTCTGAGTGAGGATAATATTGACTTTTTGTATTTCAGTAGGACTTAAAATAGTAATGAAATTAAAATGGTGGCCAAAGAATTACAGTTTACAGTTGAGTAATGGTGTGGGATCCTGAAAAGATTATGATGTCATCTGCGTGCATGACGGGCGTTACTGCAGGGAAGTGATAGATACATCAACAGAGCACCCTATGTCCATGTCCCCCCATTACATTAAACAATTAGACACCAACCAGTCCTTCACTATTTGCTGTCGAAGTGGAACTATATACTATTAATTAATTAATTAATTAATTAAACCTTCTTTATAACCCCCCAAAAAAGAAAAAAACAGATACTACAAAGCTATTGTACAGTAGGGGGATCATAATTGGACAACAACACGAGTCATCAAGTCACATGCCGATGCATCCAAGACATCATAAGCCACGTATTTGCTCCACTACAGTTTGTAAAGGTTGGTCACTTGAACTCCAACCCCGAGGTGTTCAGTCTGGCTTTTAGAGTAGGGTTATGAATAAGATAAATTGTAAGATATGTCTCGCTTTGTAAGTTAAAAATTAAGAATGTATATCAAGAAACGAAGATCAAGATCGTGTAATATTGGTGCTTATATAGAATCTAACTTTAAGTCGTGTTGTTGGTAAAAATCAAGCTCCGATTCATTATTGTTGTTAGCGTTGTTAAAATTTACTTTACTCTGATCTTTGCCGTGTCGAACTATGCCTTAAGAGGCAAAGTTTAGTTTTTGGAGTGATAAGAAGTCGGTTAGTTATGGGTAACCTAGACTAGTTTATCTTGTTGGGGTCATTTGCTAGTTAGATCATACGACGAAATTTCCTCATTATATACTCTAAAGGTAGTAGCTAAGGGTTTTCTCTTCACTCAAAAAATCACCAACAAAATACCATATAGGATTCGCTTTTATTTATAATTCAAATAAAACAAGTTATTTTAAATCTACATTCGATTTTTTTGTGAGAATATAACAATATCATATAGGTGTAAGCTAATAGCGTTGAAGTGTACATTTATGTTTATTAGTAGCTCAAAATTAAAATTGAATATAGCACTCGAAAGATGGTCCATGGCTAGTATTTTAAAGGAAACATATGAGGTACTCATTTGTATCATTACATGTGGAACCAAAACAGTAAACTGTTTTTGGTAACAAGGAAATTAAACCCACAATCACTACAGGTAAATGCCATTAGAAAAAATTATAATCTTTAACCGAGTATGTTCCACCCACTTGATCACCTTCAAGTCAGAAGTTATTTTTCTTGTTATAGAGTCACAATATAAAGATCTTATTAGATTAGAAGAATAAAAAGATGAGAGAAATAATGGAAGAATTAAAAGAAAGGGTTTGATGCTATGAAGTTGCCTTCCACCAAACCATAACTTTATTCTTCCATGTCCCTACATTTCCTTTCCTCTCCGTCTTCTAGCTTCCTCTTTTCCCCTTCCATCATCATTCCATTTCATATCTTCCCATCCATTTGGCCACACAACAATCCACTCTTTCATGGCACCTCTCCATCATCTCCTCCTTTTCAACACAAATTCTTCCCATTTAGCTTAACTATATGTGATCTGCAGTAATGGCGAAACCCACTTGCTTGCGTCCATTGTTCTCTACGCTCTTGTCTCTTCTCGGCCTCCTTCTTCTCCATCTCGGCTGCTTCTTCTTCTCCTCCTCCGCCGCCGCCGTCTCCGACCACCACCGCCCTGAACCGCCGAACCAAAATTCCGGCCGGAACAGAAAGATTTCTTCTTCTTCTTCTTCTCGTCTCAAACGATCCACCGCCGGAGCTGTTTCTGCGTCTTGGTCCTTCGTTAAGCGAATCTTCAGCTGCGCCGCCGCCGCCGGCGGCGGCACTCCCCCTCCCCACCCGTCAATCCCGTCGCCGTGTTCCTCCTCTAGATCCCTGACGAAACCCATCGTCATCCCGCTAGCCTCGCCGGAAAAGCTCTCCTCCGATCCTCTTTCCGGGGATATCTGCTCCGACCAACCCAACATTCCGCTACGGAACAATATCTACCCGTGTACCCTCTGCGGCGAGATTTTCCTCGCCGCCAATCTTCTCGAGCAGCACCAGTTCATAAAGCACGCGGTATCGGAGCTCGTGGATGGAGATTCCGGCAACAACATTGTCCAGATCATATTCAAAACCGGCTGGCGGGACACGGCGAAGAATCCGGCGATCCGCCGGATTTTAAAGATTCACAACAGCCCGAAGATCCTGGCCCGGTTCGAGGAATACAGAGAGCACGTGAAGTCGAAAGCGGCCCGGAACGTCGCAGGGAGGCGGCGAGACGAGCGGTGCATCGCCGACGGCAATGAACTCTTAAGGTTCCACTGCGCCACCTTCCTCTGCGACTTGGGGGAGAACGGCAGCGGCGCTGCCTCGGGCGTATGTTCCAACCAGTATTGCAGCGTCTGCGGGATCATCAAGACCGGATTCTCCCCCAAGATGGACGGAATCTCGACGCAGTCCTCCGGCTGGCGGGCCCACGCCGCCGTGCCGGAGGAGATCGAGGAGGAGTTCAAGTTCATGCACGTGAAGCGGGCCATGCTAGTGTGCCGGGTCATTGCCGGCCGGGTCGGATCCGACCCGGACGTGGTGGACAAGGATGACCCGGGGTTCGATTCCTTGGTCGGTCGCGAAAATGGGGTCCACCCAAGACTCGACGAAGAAGAAGAACTGTGGGTGTTCAATCCTAGGGCTGTGCTGCCATGTTTTGTCATAGTCTACAATGTATGATCTATGATAATGTTTTCTTAGTTAACTTGTTAAAGCTAAGGTTGTACGTTTGGTTGAGACGTAATTGCCAGATGGTGCAATGCTGTCTGACGTGGCATCCAGCTAATGAATGAATGTGTGACGTGTGGGACATGCTGGCTCAAACTTGCTGAGCTGGCAATTAATGATGAGCATGCTTTTGATCCAAAAAGTTGAATGGTTTGAGGACAGGGATTTGCATGATTTCTGGGCGGTGGTCACTTTTTGTATAGTAAAAAGCTGTGTAATAGAATGTGATTTAGGATGACTTCAACTTTAAGGTTGTCCTGTCCAGCTAGTTCTTAAGTGCTTATTATCTTTAATTTTCTCAATTAATTGATATGATCACATATTCACATGGTTCTTTGAAATAGGGGTACGGTTAAGGTTTCATCATGTTTGACAATTCATGGGTGGGATTTGCATAATCCTAGGCAATTTTGTCTCTAACTCCATGCCTATTCATCATTACTTGGCATGTTAAATTTTTTGTCAAATTCACTCAAGAAAGTGTCTCATGCATTCTCATTCATGAGACGAGACAAGTTTTTTTTTTTAAAAAAGTAATTACACTTTTATTTTCTTATAAGTATTACTCGGTACAATTTTTTCCTAACTTTTTAATTCTTAACTATTATATTTTGATTTAAAAATATTAATTTTTTTTATCAAAAGTATTACATTTTTGTTTATAAGTATAAAGTATTACACTTTATGTCATAAGTTACTGTTAATCACTTTATCACTAATTAATATTACAAATTTCTAATAAGTAATTGTTCAACCCCTTAATATTATATTTTGATTTAAAAGTATTATGTTTTCTCTCAAAATTATAGTATTATACTTTTCATTATAAGTAACAAATGATATATTCATGATTAATATTATTGCATTTTTCGCATAAGTATTATGTTTCCATCTTGATCCAATTCGTTTCGTAGGTGATTAAATTTTTGGTTAGTTTTCAATATTGTGAAAACATGCCTAAAGCATGTTTTAGTTTAACTCCTAATCTCTTGTTGAGGTGGAAGTAAGGATGACTTGGAAGTCCACACCTGCTATTATTTGATAATGCAAAAGCATTTTTCTCTAAAAAGTAGTGTATCATGAAACTTCATTGAAATGTAAAGATGTTTTAATCTCGCGTCTTGTAACCCTGACAAAGGATTGTAAACCAGTTTAAATTTGACTGATTCAAATTAAGAAGTGATTACTAAACTAATTGTCCGACCAACTTAATTGATTGTGTTGTTCTCATAAAGTAAATATATATGTTTTATAAATTATATATACGGGGTGTAAATGTGTATAACTCAATTGCAATGGCGATTCATCATTGTTGCCAGAATGCAATCTTTTGACAAGAGATAAAATGTGAGGATGTACGTCACACTATAAAGAAAAATACTATGTGTACTCCTATTTTCAACTCCCAACTTTTACTCCACACACAAAACCTTGATGTAGGCACTTGTATTGGGACCCACATGAAAAAGTAACTCATCACTACCCGTCACATTAGGGAATAAAATTTAAGAAGTAAGATTTAGAAGTTCATGTAGTATAACTCCACTATAAATGGTTATGGAGAGTTTAGTGCAATTTTTTTTATTCTCTTGTGTCGGCTTTGAAGAGGTACTTCTACAACCTCTACATAGAGTGTGGTCTTTAATTTAGTTCCATGACGTACTCTACTCCTTACAACAAATTTTATAGTTGGGAGTAGGTTTGATATGCCTATAAATCTATAATGTTGCTCTTACATCTCCCATGTAGTTGTTATACTTTAAAAAAATAAATAAATAAAAATTATTTGGAAGTTGGAACCAAGACCTTACAAATTTATTTATGATCCCATGTGATCTATTTCATAGCATTAGACTAGAAGAGTTCTTTAATTTAATTTGGTACAAATTTAACGTTTTATATGTAAATGCTACTATTTGCATTTTCATGTGTATGACTTGAGTATACTATAGACTTAAAGTGACTTTGTTTAATTAATTAATTAATTAATAATAGTATAATACTATTGATGAATTTAATTAATCCGGGGGTCCGAATTAATAAACCAAATAAATAAAGAAAATAATAAATGGATAATAATACGATAGAAAAGACAAAGAGTATGTGTATCGCGTACAGGGCCGATTTTTTTATTTGCGTGGCCCTGTGCTGGTAAATAAGTGAGGCCTTATCAAAGTATAAATAAACTGCTAATTGAAAAAAAAAATTGCAAAGAGAAAAATGCAAAAAATCTAATTTTGTACCAATATAATTACAAATACATATACTAACTATTAGGCCAGGGCTGGACTAGGGGCCCCCAAAATTTTGGGGCCTTGTGTGGTAGCACATCTTGCACGCCCTAAAATCCGGCCCTGATCGCGTAGATAATCTTGTATTAATGTGTTGTAATGCTCTTACAATAGTTACATGATGTCTTAACAAGACAAAGGACTAAGTTTTTATTCTAACTAGCCTCCTAACCGTCTCCCTAAAAAGAGAGGGTTGTAACAAACTTGGACTGTGCCTGGCCGAGCACCCCCTCGGCACCCAGTCGAGCACCCCACGGACACCCCCTCGACACCCTAGTTGAGCACCCCCAGGGCACGCCAGTCGAGCACCCCCTTAGCCTTAGCCGGGCACCCCAGCCGAGGCGCTAGGCCGCAGCCTGGGGCCTGGTGGGTTGAGGCCCAAGCATGGGCTCGCCTTGGGCCACCCGGGTTGAGCACATGGCTCTACCTTGGGGCTCTACCTCGAGACTCTGGGTCCACTTGAGTCCTCCTTGCTCCGTCTTCCCAGGTCGGTATAAGGAATGAATGCTTGTCTATTATTCCTGGTAGATACAAGGTATTTATAGCTAAAACATACAGAGAATAGTGGAAGGTAGTTCTAACCAACAACCAAAATAAATACAAATATAAACTCCATAAGAATAGGTCTAATCCTTAACACGCCCCCGCAAGATGGAGGATCCGTCTGAGACTCCAATCTTGGGTCTGAAGCGCAAAAATAACTGTCGTCCAAGAGGTTTGGTAAGCAAATCAGCCACCTGTTCAGAGGACCGTACATGTTGAACACACAAAGAGCCATCTGCAACGCGTTCACGAACAAAGAAATAATCCAGTGCTAAATGCTTCATCCTAGAATGGAACACTGGATTCTTGCATACATACGTGGCACTAAGATTATCCGTTAGTAATTTAGGAACCGAGCGTAGCACCACACCAAGTTCTCCAAGCAAATTTTGAATCCATAACACTTCTGCAGCAGCATTAGCTAAAGCACGATATTCAGCCTCAGTCAAAGACCGAGACACCGACCGCTGCCTAGCCGACTTCCATGAAACAACATTTGAACCAAAATAAACCACGTACGCAGTCGTAGACCGACCAGATGCATTAATAGCACCCCAATCAGAATCAGAATAAACCGACAAAGTAAGTGGCACACCACGTCTTAGGAACAACCCAAAATATAATGTTCCCTTCAAATACCGGAACAATCGTTTAACGGCTTGCCAGTGAGCTTCTGTTGGGGCATGCATAAATTGTGCCAAGCGATTTACCGCAAAGGAAATGTCTGGGCGAGTAATACCCAAATACTGTAACTTACCGACTGCCCTACGGTACAACTGAGCATCCATAGGTTCACCATCACCATCTCGCAAAGTGATGGACGAACATAGAGGTGTAGCAACCTCCTTCGCCCCCGTCATCTGAAACTGCTCCAAAAGATCAGAAATATATTGACTTTGTGAAAGCATTAAACCAGTAGAGGTCAATACCACCTCAACCCCCAAAAAATGATGAAGGGCACCGAGATCCTTTAGGGAAAACCTGTGTGAAAGCTGACAGACAAAAGAGTTCAAAGTGGACATGTCGTTCCCTGTGAGTACAATATCATCCACATACACCAAGAAATAAATGATAGATGTACCGGATCTATAAATAAACAGAGAATGATCGGCAACCGAGCGGATAAAACCAACCGAAAGCAAAAAATTAGCCAACTCCATGTACCAAGCCCGAGGAGCTTGCTTAAGCCCATAAATGGCTTTTTTTAGACGACAAATATAATCTGGACAAGATTTATTGACAAAACCCAGTGGCTGCTCCATATAAACATCTTCACACAAAGTCCCATTTAAAAAGGCATTATTGACATCAAGTTGGCGCAAACACCAACCTTGGGACAAGGCAATAGAAAGAATAATGTGAATAGTCACCGGTTTGATGAAGGGACTAAAAGTTTCAAAATAATCACGCCCTGGCTGCTGTAAAAAACCTTTAGCCACTAAACGGGCTTTGAACCGATCAATAGAACCATCAGGTTTACGTTTAACACGAAATACCCACTTAGAACCCACCGTAGCATGACTACTACGAGGTACAAGCTCCCATGTTTCATTTCGAAGCAATGCCTCAAACTCATCAACCATCGCTTGCTTCTACCTAACATCACAGAGAGCTTGAGAAACGGAGCGAGGCTCAATAGATTCTGGCATTAGATGGGTTGTAGCAAAATTAACAAACTTATCATTGAAGTAACGTGGATTTGGCTTTCGAACTCGCTTAGGACGAGAAGAAACATCAGGAGGAGCAGTGGAAGATGATGGTACACTTGACACAGGAATAGGGACGGACTCGTTGGCAGACACCGAGCCTGAAACTGACCCATCAGCGGGCACTGGCACCGAAACCGACACATCAGTAGGCACAGGTTGATAAGATCAAGCGCAGTAAGGGTAGTTTCAATCTGTCGTTTCCAGACAGAGTAATTTGATGAGGTTAACCGTATGGGAAAGTTGGTAGGAGCATTTAGTTGAATGAGAAGAGCAGCCATAGTTGAACAAAGAAAAAAAAAATTGAGGGAAGTTTATCTCGTTGGAGGAACTGCTCTTGATACCATATAAGGAATGAATGCTTGTCTATTATTCCTGGTAGATATAAGGTATTTATAGCTAAAACCTACAGAGAATAGTGGAAGGTAGTTCTAACCAACAACCAAAATAAATACAAATAAATTAAATACAAATATAAACTCCATAAGAATAGGTCTAATATATCCATCAACGGTCAATTAATTTATTGAGTAATATAAAAAATGGTGACGATATGATTAACTTAATCAGGTTAAAAGATATAATATATTTTGTTAAAAAAGAAAAATGAATTTAAAACTCCATTGTTTTTGTTTAAAACTCACATTTTTTTTAATTTAAAGTTAAGTTACTTCTAATTTCTAAGTTTTTGGGTGACGAGGAAAACACGTATAGTGATAAACTGTATTAAGAAAATTTTTTGCGATGGTGAATCAAACTCATAACCTTTTAGTACAAAAATTATGCTTTACTTACTCAATTACATCTTTCCGTGTGCGCCTAACATTTGTCTTTATGAGATAGTGGTAATAATTCTCTATTTATTGTTCTTCCCTACGCAGTAGCACTATGTAAGGAGTATATTCCATTCATTCATTCTTTAAAATCGATCTGTTGATAATGCACATGTCAATTGATCTAGAAAAAGAAGTTCATATAATCATCAAATATAAAAATAATAGATTATATATAAAATACTTAAAAAAAAAGAATTTGGGATTCAAAAATTGGTGGTGCCATGGCCGAGGCCGATCATGTATTTAATTCATATAGAATAGTGATTTCAATCTCTTAATTGTTGATGCAAGCATTATTAATATTCTACAGAGTAATTTTTTATTAGGTGACAATTTTGACCACTCATTAATGAAAATTGTTAAAATTCACTACACTTACATTGCATGTGTGACACATGTTAGTCAGTATTGCGACAAAATCGTAATTTATTGTTCTAAACCATTAAAATTTTCATAATAAGCCAAGAAATCAAAATCATCATTTCATTAATTGCCTTTGCGAATTGTTATACCATGTGTTATGAGAGTATAACAGTTTATAAATATACACCAAACATATAATTTTTGTGAATGGTTATACTATGAACAATGATTTACATTGTAAGATGAATCATTAACATAAATATTCATTTTTAGTGTATTAAATATTTATTTTGTATATTATAACTTCATTTTTAATAGGTTCATTAAAAATAAAATATCAGTATGCTAAAAATAAACAACTTGTCTTATTAGAATAACTTGAGTGATTTGGAAAAAGACATCAAAGTTCGAATATTGACAGCAACATTGCAGGAATTATGCCCAAAATGAACATATCTTACAGACATTTGGCATTGAACTACTAAGTGATCGTGATTTATATCTTCTCAAATGTTTGTCAAATTAAAATGTGAGAGACCTTTGAAGTTGAGAATTTAACTTTTTTTAAAAAAAATAACTCAAGTGATTGGTTAACCTACATTTAATCTTACTTTTAACGGGATAAAGGTAGATGCTTTCTATAATCGAACAGAGAGTATCGGCCCACATGGAAGATTGTGCGAAGCCCATTGGTTTGAGCAGTACCCGCCATGTTTTTCGCGCAAATCTTGAATCAACACGTTCAAAAACGGACCTTTGCTGCTCATCGCAGCTCTCTCCCTGCGATCACAACATTCATGTTCCTACTAATTTCTTATATTCAAAGCCAGATTTCAGAGAAAAAATAAAACAAAAAACAAAAAGGAAGTTTGACTAATGGCGGAGGAGGAGGATCCTCCGCCTAGAAATCATTTCCCGGAATTAAACAAATGGGGCGCTTTTTCTTCTGCTCCTGGAATCTCGCTCTCCGATCTAAATTCTGTAGGTTCCAATCATGATTTGTTTAAAAAAACTGTGCATGTTATTATAATGTGAATTGTTGGGAACTTGGGATTGAAATTAATGCAACCTAGCTGCTATTGCTTCTTCCTCTGATTCACGTCTTCGTTCACTCGTTCATCTTTGCTTTCCGCCCTCCTTTTCATACTTTCTGTTCCCTCACCGCGCCGTCCGCGTGGGATCCTTTTCGTATTTACCACTCTGGCGCTGGCATTATAGATATTTTGTACATTTTCGTCAAATTTTGGAGTTTAAGGTTTCGATTCATCTTTTCCACAGGAGGATTGTTATTGTTGTAGCTCGTTATATGTTCGTGAAATCCTTCAGGATTGTGGAGATTTATCTGTGGACTGTAAGCTTCTGAGGATTCAAAGGTAAGTGCAGTCTTCTTTTTCATCTCAATTTCAGAAGGAAACAAATTGAAAGTTTTGGCAGTTAGGAATGAAATTTCTTGTTCAGTTTAATTGCTTGTGTGGAAAAAAGTTTTCATAGTGAGCCTTTTCCCCATATTTTGATGTTCCGAATTCTGATTTTGATTTTAATTGCTCAGGACCATTAGTTAGTTATCTAAGTATTACTTCATGATCTCTGTTTTGTATTCATTGTCTTCTCTCTTGATATCATAGGAATCCATGTCGACTGAGGTAAAACTAGAATCAATTATCTATCATGATGCTAAGGAACCAGATTATGGCCCTTTAAATGGAAAGTCAGCATTTGGTGAAAGATTCAATGTGTTACACAAAACACATGCAGCAAGTGACAGGTGTGTGATTTTAGAGTTCATTTATCAAACATTTTGGTTATGTATAGTGAATGAGCCGTGTTTGAGATTGATTCTTTGGAGTTCTGGCTGAGTTTATTTTATGTTGAATGAAGATCATGAGCCTGTTTCATATTTTGTTCCGTCACATGAGCACTGGAAAAATAATCATTGCAGCAGGTAGATGGAGTGCCCTTTGAATGACTTGAATCCACTGGTTAAACATAATGTTTCTTACTTTACTAAACAATCCGAGTTCATATACAGTATGTTTCTTCTGTCTTTTGTTTGAACTTCAAGAACAATTTCAGCATTTCAAGCTTGTTATACACAATATTTGATGATCATTTGGATAGTGCAAAAGCAATATGGTGTAAGAAAAGATCTGAATTTCAGCGTTGTTTGCATAAAATTGCTCTCATAAGTCATATATGAACTTTTGACCTCGGGTTATACTTCCATTCATCAAGGAAGCTATTTTAATGTTTTCTGAATTGATAAGCAATTAGTAAATAATTTACAGAATACTAACTCTCACATCTCACAGGTTTTACAAAGATAATAGAGCATCAAGTGATGGTGTCAATCCTATTTTTAATGGAGAAGGAAAAAGAGAACATGGATCTCAAAGAAAATCCGGGCCCTTTGTTTCTGGAACAGCATATTGTCTTTCTTCCTGCGCCATGATCCTAATGAACAAAGTTGTTCTTTCAAGTTATTCTTTCAGTGCTGGTATTTCATTGATGTTTTACCAGGTAATTTCTTTTATAAAACATTTAAATTGGTCCACCTCCATTCCTGTGACCAGTTGAGGAGTGTCAAATGTGCAAGACTCCCTAACTTATTATCTTAGGCTTCAAAAGAAGACTTCTTAATTTGAACTGTTTGAGAACTTTCAGTTTCCAGAAACCCCGTTTCTAGATGAACAACTTAATTCTGTTCACATCTCAAAATCCAACCCTTCCCAAATGTCTCTACTGGGTCATCTAGAAACCCCCCAATGAAATGTTTTGATCTATGAACAAATCAATTAATCTTTTCACGCTTATTGCAGAATTTTATCAGTACTGCTGTAATTGTTATATTGGGTTTCTCTGGAGCAGTTTCACTAGAGAAACTCAATTGGAAGCTAATCAAGGTTTGGATCCCTGTTAATTTGATCTTCATTGGCATGCTCATATCAGGAATGTATAGGTAAATCTGATATAAGCCTTAGTTAATATAAATACCATTGCATAGCTGTACTATGCTTTGTCAATGATGTTTACACTGCATCTTTGCAGTCTGAAATACATAAATGTTGCAATGGTGACCATTCTGAAGAATGTCACAAATATTTTAACAGCAATAGGAGAGTATTATGTTTTCCGGAAGAGACAGAAGCAGCAAGTTTGGACAGCCATGTTTCTTATGGTATGTTATTTTCCATATGGAAGAAACCTTTGGGCTTCATTTAAGAAGAGGAATGCTTTACGATCTTGTATATAGTTGTAATACTATAATTATTTTCATTTTAGTTTTTTGCTCATTGTTGATGATTAGTTCCCTTTTGACTGCAGATTATATCAGCCATATCTGGAGGCATAACAGATCTCTCTTTTGACTCTACTGGTTATGCATGGCAGTCAATTAATTGTGTCCTAACTGCAAGTTACTCGGTATGTAGATTATGCTTCCATCATTTCTCTGTTTCACTTGTGCCATTCCTTACATGTTTGCTTTCGGACTTCTTTAAATCATGTGGTTAAAAGTTCAATGTTCTATGTTTCTTATTTCTATGAACTGTTTTTCTGATTGTCATGGGGCATTTACTGCAACAGCTCACACTGAGGCGCATCATGGACAGAGCCAAGCAATTGACAAAATCTGGATCTCTTAATGAAGCTTCAATGGTGCTGTTGAACAATGCATTATCTTTACCATTTGCCATCGGCTTAATTCTCCTGTTCAACGAATGGGAGTACGTAGTGAACGCGTAAGCATGCTACCTTTATAATTACTTCCTGATAAGTTTATTGTTATAAATGAAAAGAAACCTAAGCTATTACACTGAGCAGTCTCAATCTCTGGACATGAAAAAAGTAGATTCTCATACTGTTTTCTGTTTCATCTGACAGCGAAGTAGTTAGGATGCCAATGTTTTGGGTTGCTGCAACAGCTAGTGGAGTATTAGGGCTTGCCATTAGCTTCACATCAATGTGGTTTTTGAATCAAACTGGCCCAACAACTTACAGGTAATACATTATATGTTCCTTCAAGTTTGACTATAATCGGTTCATGAAATTCTGGCATTAGATCGATAACTGGATCTGCTTTGCTGCATGAACAAAGCTACATTTGCAAAATTAGATCTTTTGATACATATCTCAGCTGGCTTTGCCATAATTTGGTGCTGACAATTTGCTCTTTCATTACAGTCTTGTGGGTTCCTTAAACAAGATTCCCATATCTATCAGTGGCCTTGTGTTGTTCAAGGTCCCCCTGAGTCTTCCCAATTTGTTCAGCATACTTTTCGGTAATTTGAATGATTTTTACGTTTAAGGGAAAATGACACTTTTGACCTTTGAATAATAGTGATATAGTGTTTGTTTCCCCTCAATTATAGACACACCACATTTTCCTCCTTAACTATCTTCAAAGTGGCTAACTGTACCAAACCCTTAACAAAACCGTTAAATATTGACAAAGTAGTCTACAACCCTAAAATTTAAAGGACTTTTACGTAATTTTAAGATACCATCTCCCCCTAATTATGCTTCTAATAGTTGAATAAGCTGTTACTAACATCTTAAAATCATATAAAAATTCTTCAAATTTTAGAATTCCAGACTGCTTTGTTGATAATTACCGGTTCTATTTAAGGGTCGGATAAAATTAGCCATTTTGAGGATACTAAGGGGGATTTGAGGCGGGAAAAAACTATGTAATTTAGATATCAAAAGTGTCATTTTCCTTTAGTTTATCGAACACCTGCTCTTCAAGTGTTGTTGTTGATTTATAGTGTACTCAACCTTAAAGTTTCACTTCCAGGCCTGCTTGCCGGAGTCCTTTTTGCGAGGGCCAAAATGTCGTGACTGGACCAAATGTTGGTCATCTGCAATGGCCAAAAGATTTGCAGAAAAGTTCCAAATACAGCGCTGAATTTTGCCATAAAGTGGGGGGAAACATTCAAACTAAATTAGTTACTATATATAAATATAAAATCAGGATTGAAAAAGAAATAGTAGCCAGAACGTGTGGACTAATCTCATCTGCTGATATATATGTGCTGAAAGCTTGTAGGATCTTATGGTTCAAGATTTACTAGGGATGAAAATGGATGGGCAACTCAATCATGTCGGCAGAGCACATTCTCTTTTGGTTTCTGTTCAATTTTCTGTAGTATGAGATTGTAAGTATAACATTGTATACGTTTTTGTTTTTCTTTTACATCTTTTTTGTTTTTCATATGAAGAACATTTATAATTTTTTTAAAATAATAATGAAGCATTTTATGTCAACAATGATTTTCATTTTCTGAGTTGAAAAGGTATGGTATTTTCCTTTCTTTTTGAATATTTAGGCGATAATTTGCTATGTATTAAAAACTCATTTTGGCGTTATTCTTCTTTTAAAAAAATAGTTAATTGAAAAGATTGTGTTAATTGAAAATAATTAAAGGATAACTTTGAATTTTTATCAACATATAAATTTTTAGATAAATTGTATTTTTCGTCTTTTAGTTATATCTTATCAATTTAGTTCTTGAGTTATATGCGTGATCATCTTTAACCCTCAAGTTATGCACAAAGTGACAATTTTAGTTCCTCGGGGACTATTTCTACCACAAATTTGTCACTTAATAAAATAGTTGATTTAGTCTTTCAAGAACTAAAATCGCCGTTCCATGCATAATTTAGAGGTTAAGAATGACTGCACATATAACTCAGGAACTTAGTCTATACCACGGGTATAACTAGAGGACCAAAAATGTAATTTTCCCTTCGATTCAGGCGCTGCAAGCCACGAAGCGAGAACAGCTGCCAAAGCAATGGAAAAGTTGAGGCTACCCATTGAGGGAGCTTAAAGCGATGCCTAAAATTTGCTAAAACTTCATTAAAAAAAAGTTAGTTGGACTAATCTTAGAGTCAAGTTTTGGGTCCTATATGAAGTTTAATTATAAATTAATTTAATATATTCACTAATGCATATTCCATTTATTTCATTTTATCTGTCATATTTACTATTCTTAAAATTGTCTTATATGACATCTCCAATGTAGAGAAAAAAAAGGGGAGGAGGGTTGAGGAAGGGGGATTTAATCTCCAAAAATTAAATGTCCTGAGCGAGTGACGCGTGCATGGTGCGTGCCTATGTGTGAACCATAAGTTTTTTTAAAGAATATATATTATTTATCCTCAACGGTCAATATAACTGTTGAGCAATGTCACATTGATCGTTGAGAACGGTCACATTGACTGTTGACAACGATCAGTATGAATGTTGACCAACGGTCATATTGATCGTTGAGGAGGAAATTTTTTTTTCCTCAATGGTCAATTAATCGTTTAAGATTCTTTCCTTTTTTAATTTTTTAATTTTTTAATCTCTGTATATACCTAACTTTCAAAATTTGTCTACACTTTTGATGAAAACTTTATGGGGTTGATAATTGACATTTTGACAACGAGAACATGGTATTCTCTTACTGTTAAGTGGTCAGGCATACGAGGACATGGTATTTTTTTTAATTGACACACGAGAACACGGTATTTTCGTATCATAAAATGATTTGATACACGAGAATATAGTATTTTCCTATATCTTGAACTAGCGAATATTGTATGTATGGCGTCAAATTTAATGATGTTTAAGTATGGCGTGCATGGTACGTGCCTGTGAACCATCAATTATTTTAAAGAATACATATGATCTATCCTCAACGGTGAATATGATTATTGAGCAATGTCATTATTGACGACGGTCATATTGATTGTTGACAATGATCAAAATTGATTGTTTAGGAGGAAAAAAAAATTCCTCCTCAATGGTCAATTGGCGGTTTAAGATTCTTTTATTTATTTATTTATTTAATTTTTTTTTAATCTCTGTATATACCTATCTTTCAAAATTTGTCTACACTTTTAATATATAGAAAACTAAATAAAGTAATAAATGATGTGAAGTGTAGGGCCCATAGAATAGTGAGAATATGGGAATGGATTGGAGAAAAAAAAAAAAGAATAAGTTATATAACGATGTAGAAGAGTTGGACCAAAAAAATAGTATACGAATGCCTTAAAATAGATTGATGCATACCATAATCAAAACTAAAGTGCATTTTCGGGCCTGCTTGCCAGAATCTTTTTGCAAGGGCCAAAATGTTGTTACTGCACATGTTTGTCATCTTCAAATTTTCACTCATTCATTTTTTTTATTTCTTCAAATTTAACGATGTTAGTTTTTTATGAAAACTTTATGGAGTTGATATATAATTAACATTTTGACAACAAGAACATGGTAATCTCTTATTGTTAAGTGTGTGGTTCAGCATATGAGATTGTGCTATTTTTTGTTTAATTGACACACGAAAACACGGTATTTTCGTATCATACAATGATTTGAACGAGAATATAGTATTTTTCTATATGTTGAACTAGCGAATATTGTATGTATAGCGTCGAATTTTATGATGTTTATGTAAGCTGGTTTAGAAAGGAAGTAGAAGTAAAAATTTTGTGTCATGTTATAAATCACTTTGCCTTAAGAACGATTTCCGACAAACGGTGCAATTTGCAAATTCTGACGAGAGGAGCGTGCGCCGTGCGTGCACTCATGACTCACCAATGTGTGCTAGCACGTGCAACTTTAGTGAACCATTAGTTTTTTTTTTTTAAAGAATATATTGTTTATCCTCAACGGTGAATATGATTGTTGAGCAACGTCATATTGATCGTTGAGAATGGTCAATAAGCAACAGTCGTATTGACCGTTTAAGATTTTTTTTTAAAAAAAAATTAATTTCTATTTTTCTATATACCTAACTCTCAAAATGTCTCTACACTTTTCTTTCTCCTCAAAATTTCTCTACACTTCTATTTTTCTCTCAATATGTCTTCAATTATAGTATAAAGATACTTGACAAATGAACGAAGCAATTACAAAAAGATTTGCGACTATATCACGAAGAAGATATTTTCACAATAAATTTTATGCATTTTTCTTTTTATTTATGCTTTTGTATTTTTTTTATTTATGTTTTCATGATTGAATTTAATGTACTTCAAAGTTGAATTTAATGTGATTTTATTTGTTTCAATTAAATAGTTAAAATTTTATTTTTAGTTTGAAAATGATGTATGTATTTATTTATAAACTTATTTGGAGTAAAAATCAAAATATAAAACTAAAATTATAGGAAAGTGAATAAAGTATGTAATAAATAATCTTGAGTGTTTTTTTTTTTTTTTTTTGTCATAAAAAAAATAATAATCTTGAGTGTAGAGCCCATAAAATGGTGAGACAAAAAGAAGAAAAATAGATTATTATATGGTGACGTGGAAGAGTTGGACCCACAAAATGTAAAGAAAAGAAGAGAATGATAGTGAATGTTGTTAGGTATCTCTAGGGGTGGAAATAAGCCAGGCCCGGCTAAGCTTTAGATAATTAGGTCTGGGTCTGCTTTGGAAATTTAAAGCTTGGGCCTAAGCATGGGCTTGTATGTAGGCTTTGTACTAGGTTCAAGCCTGAACCTACGGAAAGCCTGACCTGGCCTGAAAGCCTGTTTAAAAATCTATATAATATATAGGCCTTTAAAAAGGCTTCTAAGTAGGTCCTAAAAAGGCTTTTGAGCCTATCTATAGAATAATTACTCCCTCTAGCTTAGGCCCATTTTTTCCCTGACTTTAGGTCTAAAAATATCCCATAACTAATCCAAAATTTAAGATTATAAAAATCAATGAGCATTACATTTTTTTTAGTGATGGTGTCAATGCAAATAAATACCAAATAATTAAGGAAAATGAGTGAAGCAATAACTTAACTACATATATGAAGCATATGTCCAGAATGGGGCTAGAATATACTAATTTTGGGCAATTCTAGGCTTCTAACTTAATTGGTCAGACAGTTAGCTCACTAACCACAATGATTCAAGTTTGACTTCCTATATGTGAGAGTTGCTTATTACCTTCTCGGTCTAAACCGGTCACTTGTGGACTACCTAACCGATTTACATTCTTGTATTTCCCTACCAGCTAAATTTACGATGCGAGTTTCATCCAAAAATCAAAATGCATATTCAGATAGCGGTTGTAGACTTTCATGTAAATCAAAGAATATTGTAATTTTATACTACTACATTATATAAACATTAGTTTATACATATTAATTTACCTAATAATGAACCATTTTCTTTCCATTAAGTCATTAACTCAAATATATAGTTACTAGCTTAAATTTAAACCCCATTATCTTAATGGTTTTTTTTTTTTTGACATGAAAGTGTGTGTGTCTTAAGGGTAATTAATATCTAACATTGGTGCAGATAGAATGATTAATGAATACAAATGGAAAAAACAAAAAAGAAAAAGATAATAATACAATTGGGCAAAATGTTGTCCATTTGTCATATGAACATACACAGCGGAAATCCGGGAAGCAAAGGCCGGAATTAAATAGCATAAATACAGTGGAAAAGGATGCAATTGACGTTGGATTACCAGAAAGCTTTAATCTTCGATCCCCACATTGTACGGATCGAAGGCCATCTGTTTTCATTTCCTTATGATCTCCTAATCCCTCCCCCTTTTTTCACAACTTTAATTTTGGTGGAGTGGCAACAACACTTGTATCTGTTTCACACTCCAAATGGCTTCATTCCCATATTTGATTCTTAATAAACTTTTCACTCCATTTATTTGTTTCTTCGAATGTAACCATGTTGTTAGTCCCGAAAATTTTATCGGGTTGATAATTAAAGTTTTGACAACGAGAATGTGGTATTTTCTTACCATTACACGGTTTGACATGTAAGAACGTGGTATTTATTTTTTGAATCGACATGCAAGAACACGGTGTTTTTGCATCATAAAATGATTTGATACACGAAAATATAGTATTATCCTATATCATGAACTAGCGAATATTATGGGTATCATTGAATTTAATGATAGATGTTAGTCCATCTATGCAGATTTTACCGAGTTGATGCAAGATTATATTTTGACATACGAAAATGTATTATTTTCTTAATGTAAAACGGTTTAGTACATAAAAACGTGATATTTATTTTTTAAAATTGACATGCGAGAACAGGGTGTTTTCATATCATAAAACTATTTGATACACAAGAATATAGCTTTTTTTTTTTTTCTTATATCATGAATTAGCAAATATTGTATGTATATCGTCGAATTTAATGATGTTAGTCCATTGATAAAGACTTTATCCAGTTGATGATTAAGATTTTGACATAAGAGAACGTGATATTTTCTTACTGTAAAATGGTTTAGTACATGAGAAAGTGAAATTTATTTTTTTAATTGACATGCGAGAACACGGTAGTTTCCTATATATCATAAAATTTTATGATATTAGTCCATTAATGAAGACTTTATATATATCCCGTTGATGGTTAAGATTTTGACATACGAGATAACGAGAACATGGTATTTTCTTATCGTAAAATGGTCTGGCACATGAAGGCGTGGTATTTGTTTTATCATAAAATGATTTAACCTGCGAGAACGTAATATTCCTATCATAAAATAATTTGAATTGACATGTGAGACGGTAAGAACACAGTACTTTTCTATCATAAAACGATTTGACACACAATAATATAGTGTTTTCTGATATCATGAACCGCCAAATACATAGTCTCTATATTGGTATTGTGACACAACTAATTAAACTAATTGACTAACCCAAAAAGTAAAAATTAAAAATTAAAAATTTGAAGTTTTGTTTTACAGGCAACTTCATGATGTAATGCAAAGCCCGATTCCTACTAACAAAAATTAATATATTGAATTCATCTTATTATAGACACCGGTATATAAACATTTTGAAAATATATACGTACTTTTATTCAACCACAAACCGTTGGTGGCTAGCTACTATAAATATATACATATTATATGGGTAGGCGTCCGGTAATACATTCACTTTCATCATTTTTGCCACCGCCCAGCTGCAAGATGGATGACTATACGATGTCAGTAGCATTGAAATTTGTGTCTAAATTAATCGAGCTGCCACAAATGATGACTTACAAACGTACGGTTATGTAACTTATAAAAAAAAAAGTTTTTAAGTACCGAGAGGTTTGATGTGTGCTTAATAATTTTATATACATAATATTATTTTTAAAGACTGTTGGTCAAAAAAATTCAAATCTAATCGATTAATATCATAGCTAAGCATACTAAAATAAGAGTCCTAAGTATTTGACAAAGTGCTGTAACCGAGAGACTCAATGTATATATGCTCATAAATTTTATATACAGACTTACAAAGTGTTATTTTTTCGACAACTAATCAAAGTTCAAGTCTAATCAATTTTCCATGACCATAGTTGGGAATCAAGACATAATAATATAGTAAGAAGTTTCATTAGACACACACATAATAATTATAGACACACATTAAGCAAATATATCTTACAAGTTTGCTAATTGCAACATAAATTAAAACACCATGGGTAAATGATGATATATCTTATACAGTAACCTTCCAATCTTCCTAGTTCTCTACAAGTTTCTAAATATTGAGTCCAATCAATTCTCTTTTGAAGCGGTTCAACCAATATTTTGAATCATTAAAGCATTAATAAGCTTATAAGCATACTAGCCTCGTAAGGGAGTCATTGTTCAATGAGCTGAGGAGTGGATAGGAGTTCGAGACCCCACATTGACATGTTCTGTTTCAAAATTTAGTTTCCTATTGAACCTATGTGCTAGTTAATTTGGGTATCCACTAGACCAATTTGAATGGTGTTTTAAATGTTTTACCCCAGCACAAATTTCACATTTATTTGTTATTTGCGTTAATTTGGAATGTATGAGTGTGGTTCATGTTAATTAATCTATATATAGAATTAAAATTAACATGACCTAGTCTACCATGCCACAAATTGGAAGGCTCAAGCAAGTAAACAAAATTAACTTTGCTATTATTCATCACGGTCGTTACATTGAGGTTAAACAACGCATCAAGTACAGAACCTTTTTTTTCCTACAAACATGCCTAACTTTTGTCTAACTCTAAGGCCATCATGAATCCATGCTTGTTCAGCAACAAGCTAGACACCAAATTCTTACACAAGCATGGACAAGCATGGATTCTTACCAAAGGCTTCACTCACTACCATGCCTTCATCACAGATCATGCTAATGATTAATTGAATTTCTTCGATTTGATTCATCGCAATCTTAGAATCCACCATTTTAAAGTTAAGGAATTGACAAATTTTTTATTTTTATTTTTTTTTTTGCGCTAGCATCCTCGTGTTTATACTTGTGGTCGAATACATCCCACAATGTTTTGGCTGTAACATATTTGTTGCATATATCATACAATGCATCGTGCAACCCGTTGAACACATATTTTCAGCAAAGGAAGTTAGAGTGCTTCCAAGCCTCCACGACACTCATGAATTGTACAGTCGTCTCATGTTCCTTCAACTCATGAATCTTCTCGGTCAAGAATCTTACCAAGCCGAGAGTTGCCAGATAGAACAACATCTTTTGTTTCCACCTAATTTTGAAGTTTGATTCGTTGAGCTTCTCTAATTTTTAACCAATCCACTTGGTACCAACAAAAGTACCTGTATCGTAGGGATATACCCTTTGATGCGACCACTGGTTTGCGAACCAAGGTTCACCATGATTTCAAAATGTGCAACATTGTTGCTATTTCCACCATTGTTGTTTTCGTCCCCATTGCTATTCATTAGTAATATGGGGAAAGATATTTTCACAAGGAAAAAAAGGTTTTAAGCTTGTTGGAACATTGTTAAAATAATTCTAAAAAATACAAGCACTAAAATAAAAGATTATGAGTTCAAATTCGAGTCATGTGGCTTTACACTTTCCTTAAAACCTTATTTAATTTGCTACCTCCCTAGGTGTTAGGAGTGTTGTAACTTAGGTTTCCTAAAAGAAAAACACAAGTATAGTTGGTAATGAACGAGAAAAGATGACACGTAATTAAGTTCATCGGAGGGAGAGATTAACATGAGTACTGTCAGCTCCCCTTCATTCCGGATAGGTGTCTTCAATTAGCATATAGTGTAGTTCGCTTGGTCTTCTAATTTTTTCCCTGTATGCTATAAAATTCAAGCTCCTCCTAAAAGAGAATTGTATATGTATCAGTGCAACCCACATCTATCTCTTTTTAACGTGAGACGAAAGCTTCTTCCAAGACTTCACATCTTTATTTTTTCAACTAAAATGGATCTACTGTGAGACTCAATTTCTCATTCATCCATTATCCATTTTGAGTGTACAATATATCATTTCATTTAGAAGAACCCAAATCGATGACTATGACCCATGTCAAATTGGAAGTGGACCAACAAATATTTCTACCACAAAATAACCACTTAAAATGTCATTTTATGTTAAAATTTTAACACTTATCACTCCAAGATTCCTTTTGCAAAATCATTCAACCAAAAGACGATCAGACGGACTTTGTGGTCCAGTGGCATCAAACTCTTTCCTTTATACGGGAGGTGGTGGGTTCGAGCCTCAATGGTGGTGGGTTCGAGCCTCAGTGGAGGCGGAGGCAATACTGACTCTTGTGCTTTAATAGGTTGAGAAAGTTGTTATGAACAGATACTGCATTGTAATAAAGTTAGTAGTGTTCAAAAAAAAAAAAAAAGATCTAATCCAACCAATGAGCCAAACAAACAAAAGGCAAATATCCTTAATTAAACACTTCTGAATAATGTTTATTTAAGGAAAGAAATGCATTGAATGTTGAAGAAAGAGTAATTAATGAATTTTTTTTAAAAAAATAAAAACAAAAAATAAAAACAAAAACAAAACAAAGCACAAAACGCTCCAGTCGGTGCGTGCACAGTACGTGGCCGTTGTGTTGCAATGCACGTGAGTGCTGTGCGAAAATCATAGATTTTGGTGGGTCCCACAAATGTGATAAAAATCAAGGTTCTTATCCGGAGAAGGTTTTTTTTTTTTTTTTTTCCTCACATTCTCTCCTCCACGTAAGCTTGCTATCCTCAAAAACTACACTAAAAACTATATATAGGGATGCTCTAAGGCTCCATAGCTAGGCTTCTCTTATATTGATGCATTCTTGTTTGTTTTAGTGAAAAAGATCCAGAAAGGTGTCGAGAAGCCAAAATTCAAAATATATCCAAAGTCAAAGAAAGTAAAAATTGAGACCCGATTGAATGTTTTTAGTTCTACCTTCTTCACAACTAAAATTCAAAACGAAGAAAAAAAAAAGGAAAAATCTTTTAAAAAATAAAGATAAGTTGAATTTAATTTTTTAAAAGTAAAATTAATTATTTTAATTGTAGGTCAATAAATCACTAAGGCAAACATGAGGAATTATACATGTAAAAATCATTAAGGTGCAAACATTGTGCAAGGTTTTACAAAAATTCTTCAAATTACTTACCATGAATTGGCCGAAAAGTGAACGTTTACTCTATATATACTCACAAATGAAGAATCTATTCAATCTAATTCTAAAAAATTCAACTCCAAAGTCTAAAGCAAAATATGTTTAATTTTCAATCTGAGATGATGAATTCAAAAGTTGCCATGATTGACTTCAGATCATCTAACTTAATAGAGATGAAGGTGCGACTCTAGACACAAAATAGAGATGAAGTCGCGTCTCTATGGGTCTAGAGATCAAGTTCGACAATCCCTTCATTGGGGTTTGAACATGTAAATGATTATATAAAATTCTTCAAAATTTAAGTTTTCAAACTAGTTTAATTTGTCTATATTTAATGGTTCTATTAAGCTTGTGTAAAATTAGTCACTTTAAGAACAAGTAAGATAAAAATATATTGTGCCTATAATTGAAAAGAGCAACAAAGATTATATCACTATAATTCAAGGGTCAAATTATCATTTTTTTTTCCTAATGTGTTCTTGAAATTGTCTTATGGCATCTCCAATCAAATGCGGGAAAAAAAGAGTGGATCGGATAAGGGTTTGGAGAGGGAGATTAAATCTCCTGGGCCAGTAGCGTGTACAGGCACGCACTAATGGGCTCTTGCACGTGCCACTTTGATGAACCGTTAAGTCCTTTTTAAAGTGTGTGTGTGTGTGTGTGTGTGTGTGTATATATATATATATATATTATTTATCCTTAACGGTCAATATGACTATTGAGCAACGTCATATTGATCATTGAGAACGGTCAATAAGCAACGGTCATATTGACCATTGATAAGGAGAAAAAAAAATTAAGGCTCTAATTGAAAGGAGCAATAAAAATTATATCACTATAATTTAAGGGCCAAAATATCATTTTATCCTAAATTTATTAAACATGTGTTCTCAAAATTGTCTTATTGCGTATTCGATCCGATGTGAAAAAAAGAGTGGAGAAGGATTGGGGGAGGGAGATTAAATCTCCGGGGAGAGTGGCATATGTAGGCACACACCAATGGGTTCATGCACATGCCACTTCAATGAGTCGTAATTTCTTTTTTAAAGTGTATACATTTTTTTATATCTGAAACGGATGGGGGACCCTAGGAGCTCTAATAGGAATTATGCTCCACCACTCTTCTCGCCCAGGTGACATGCGCCAAGTCGTCAAGATAAACCTCCTCCCCAATGATGGGACACACCTCAAGGAGTCTCCTGCCTCCTATCTGACATGCACTGAGTGACGCCAAGCGGTCAGCCACTCTATTATGCTATCTATAGATCACCCTCAATTCAATTCTCCAAGCTCTGCTAAGCCAACCCCGTATTTCACTTATGATGTGCGCCAACGGTCCACGAATCACAGAATTCTCGCGGATCCAAAGGATGACGTTCTTTGCATCCGATTGGATCTCAACGATCAATATGACTGTTGAGCAACGTCATATTGATTGTTGAGAACGGTCATATTGCCCGTTGAAGAAAAAAAAATTCCTCCTCAACGGTCAATTAACCGTTTGAGATTCTTTTTTTAAAAAAAATTAATTTCTATCTCCCTTTTTTTTTGAGGAAAAATTTCTATCTCCCTATTTACTTACAAAAGATAGTTCATGAATCATGAATGTAGGTTTGTCCAAGCCTTATATATTAGTCAAATTCTCATAGTAACATATGTAGTGGGACTCATAAATGGTTATATAAATTTCTTGAGTTGATACTCAATATAGTCCTCAACTATGGTGGTTTTACTCAATTTAGTCCTAAATGACTTTTTGTGCTCAATTTTAGTCCCCGACTTTGATGATTTTACCCAATTTAGTTCATTGTTAAAAATTCTGTTAGTGGACGGTTAGAAATAGGGTCCTAATGGTAATTTCTCATCCTTAATCCCATTTAGGATATTTATTCTTCTTCTCCTTATTAAGATCCACGCAGAAATGTAAATCTTCGTACCCAAATATTTATTATTCTATATTTATTTATTTAGGGTTGAAGTTGATTTGGTACGAAATTTGGTATTTTTGCGTGGATCTTAATAAGGGAAAGAAGAATGAATCATCCCAAATGAGATGAAGGATTAGAAATTACCATTAGAACCATATTTCTAACAGTCAACTAACAGAATTTTTAACAAAGGACTAAATTGTGTAAAACTATATTAAGGTCGAGGACTAAATTGAGCACAAAAAGTTATTTAGGACTAAAGTGAGTAAAACCACTATAGTCGAGGACTATATTGGGTATTAACTCTAAAATTCTTCAAAATTTAAGGTTTCAAATTAGTTTGTCTATATTTAATGGTTCTGTTAAGTTTGTGTAAAATTAGTCACTTTGAGAATAAATAAGATAAAAATGTAGTTGGCCTATAATGGGAAGGAGCAACAAACATTATATCACTATAATGAATTATACAGACAAAATATTATTTTTTTTTCTAAATTTGTTTAAAAAATTATTGGGAGTGTGGAGTGTAAGACCCACAAAATGGTGTGAAAGAGAGAAGGATTGGAGAGAAATCCTTTGCCTTCTTCTTTCTTTATTTCTAATAGGGTGTTTGGTTGGGAAGAAGGAATTAAAAGGGAAAAGAAATGCAATTCAGTGGAAAAAAATAAAATGAGAATGCTAAAGACCTTGTGGTTTAGTGGCACTCGGTGTTCCGATTTACACTCTTACATGGAAGATGGAGTGGGTTCGAGCTTCAGTGAGTAGGTTGAGAAATAGTAGCTATATAGTAATTTTATACTTTACATTATATAAAGATATGTTTATACATATTGGTTTACTTAATAATTCATCATTTTCTAAATTTTATACTACTACATTATATAAAGATAAGTTTATACATATTGATTTACTTAATAATTCATCATTTTCTTTCCATTAACTCAAATATATAGTTACTTAATAATTCATCATTTTCTTTCCATTAACTCAAATATATAGCTAGTTAAATTTAAAACCCATTATCTTAATGGTTTTTTCTTTTGACACAAACGTGTGTGTAAAAGGGTAACTAATATCTTAACATTAAGACATATAGAATGATTAATGACTACAATGTAATAGGGTCAATTATATTTAAAAAAAATGATTAATGAATACAAATGAAAAAATGAAAAAGATAATAATAAAATAGGGTAAAAGGTTGTCTCACTTGTCTGTTTGTCATTTGAAAACAGCAGAAATCCAGGAACCAAAGGGTGGAAGTATAAATAGCATAAAGACAGTGGAAAAGAGAAGTAAAGGATGCAATATAATTGACGATGGACTAACAGAAAGCTTGCAAAAAATCTTCCCCACATCGTATGGATCGAAGGCCATCTGTTTTCATTTCCTTATCATCATCTCTTAATCCCTCCCTCCTTTTAACCAGAACTACTTTAATTTTAATTTGTTGGAGTGGCAACAACACTTGTCTATGTTTCACACTCCAAATGGCTTCCCACATTTCATTCTTAACAAACTTTTCACTCCTTCATTTATGTGGTTCATCGAATTTAATGATGTTATTCCTTCGAGGAAAACTTTATCCGGTTGATATATAATTAAAGCTCTGACAACGCGCGAGAACATGGTATTCTTTTACCATTAAGCGGTTTGGTATGAGAATGGTATATATATTTTTGAATTGAAACGCGAGAGCATGGTGCTTTCATATCATTAACGGTGTTGAGCATGGTGTTTTCATATCATTAACGATGTTAGTCCATTGATGAAGACTACTACTACTTTAGCAAGTCAATGATCAAGATTTAGACATATGAGAACGTGATTTTTTTTTTTTTACTGTAAAACGGTTTAGTACATGAGGACGTGCCGACGTGGTATTTATTCTTTTGAATTGACATGCCAAAACAAGGTATTTTCCATTATCCAATTTAATAATATTAGCCCATCGGTGAAGACTTTATTGAGTTATGATTAAGATTTTGACATATGAGAGTGTGATATATATTTTCTTACCGTAAAACGGTTTGGCACATGAAAAGAACATGATATTTCCTATCATATAAAATGATTTGGCACATGAGAATATAGTGTTTTCCTATATCACGATCTAACAAATACTCTATATTGGTACTAAGATAGCTAAACTGGTTGACTAATACAAAAAAATTAAAATAGTTTTATTGTACTGGCAACTAACTTCATGGTGCAAACATAGTGCATGATTCAATTCTTATCAAAAGGAGAATTTATTATAGACACTAACAAACTCTTCAAAAGTAAAATATATAAACTATTGAAACACATCTGACAATTTATCTAATGTTCAGGATTGAGCGCAATTATCTAACAAATACAATATGTTGGTTGATTTTGAGTGACAACACACTCCATTGAAGAGCAAGTACATCTCTTCAACCACAAACCGTTGGTGGCTAGCTACCTAAGTATATACATATTATATATATGGATTAGACATCCGGCAATACATACATTCACTTCCATACGTAACCATTTTTGCTAGCAGCTGCAAGATGGATGACTATGTGATGTCATTTCCATTGAAATTTGCGATTTAAATTTCAACATTGACTGATCTGAGGATTCTAAGTGGAAAAATATGTGTCACAAATGTACGGTCATGTGACAAAAACAAATGTCTCATGTATTTCGCGAACCGTAGCCGAAAGATTCGAGTTGTGCTCATAAATTTTATATACAGAGTGTTATTTTTTAAGACAATTAAGTAAAATTCAAATTTAGTCGATTTTTGATTGTCATAGGTATATCTGTCAAAATAAAAAGTCTAAAGTATTTGATGAACTGTAACCAAGAGGACCAAGAGGTCAGGCTACGCTCAGTATGTGCTCATAAATTTTATGGTGAAGATAACTAGGTATACAAATATTTTATTATATAATAAGAAGCTAGTTTCATTACATATATTGATATATATTATATTACATTATTGATAGATGATGATATGAGTAATTAAGATAACATAAGCAAATTAAATATACCTTACAAGTCTGCTAATTGCAACATAAAACACCATTAATTAGTACTTAATTAAGATAGTAATTAGAACATTTGGCGCGGGGTTTTGGTGCAGAAGCTTCCATAGCCATGGGGGCATGAGCAGTACTGAGAAGAAGAAGAAGCAGACACAAAGTCCATAAAATCCATATCCATTGCGGCGGCGGTGGCGGCGGAGGAACACCAGCGGTTCATCGTCCCGGCGGGTGGGGCTCCACGGTGAGAACCGGCGGCGCCGGAGTTTGTGTTGTTAGCGGCGGCGGGGGCTAGTGGAGTTGAGTTGATGATTTGATCAGCACCGCCCATTTCGTACAAGTTAGGATCGGACGCTAGATAGGTGCTCCAGCTGTCCTCCTCCGTCGCCACGCTGTCTTCATTAGTCCTCCGCTCAACCGCCGCGAATTCCGCGCTGCTTTTATTGCTCCGGGACCCATTGTTCGCCGCCGTCGACGACGACGACGAGGAGTTGCCGAACAGTTTCTGCATGAAGTTCATCTCCTCGTCGTACGTCTCCGTCAAAATCGACGGCGAATCGCGGTTATCTTGCTCCTCCGCCGGCGCCGGAGAACCGCCATTGTTAACCTGCTGTTGGATTGAAGGGTGCTCTGCAACGAGCGTTCCGGGCGGGCCGAGGGTGAGGCCACTGAAGTACTTATACTTTATATAGTTCTGAAGAACCACCGATTTTCTCCTCCCGCCGGCGCCGGAGCTGCTCCCGGCGTCCTGCAACGACGACTTCAGTCTCCGCTTGGAGAACTGGCGTCTCTTGGTGGCGTTCCAGTGGTTCTTGATCGAGTTTTCCGACCGGCCGGGAATCTGTTTCGCGATCTCCGACCACCGGTTTCCCAGTTGCTCATGCACTTCCACCAACAGCCTCTCTTCTTCCTCACTCCACGATTCCTTCTGCAAAAAATCGTTAACCCAAAGAATCCGGCGAAAAAGTAAAACACCCAACGGTGTAAAAATAAAAAGCAGATACATTTAATTAAACATTTAAGAATAATGTTTATTTAAGGAAATAATTGCATTGAATGTTGTATAAATTAGAGTAATTAATGAAAAAAAAAAATTAATGAATGGATTTCTGAAATCTCAATTTTTAGGAGTGATTGATGAAATATTTAGGAAATTCATCAGATTAAGGCGTGTGTTTCTGAAGCCAAATGATAAATGGATAAATAAATTAAAGGGTAGAATTTTAATTTTTTTTTGGTGAACATTTAAAGCGTAGAATTAACGACAAGACAAAAAGGTTTGAGACAAAACCTTAATATCAGGGCGAAGGTGGTTGTGCCACCTTTCTCTGCACTGTTTTCCGGCACGGCCGACAATCTTGGTGGCGATCACACTCCATCGCCTATCTCCGTACTGGTTCACCAACCTAATCAGAAGCCTTCACACATGTCGAATAATTGTGAGTAAAACATCGTATAAGATCGAAAAAAAATAAAAAATTATTGACTGATGACGTGATCAGTTGTTTATCACTTACCCATCCTCTTCTTCAGTCCACTGGCCCTTGATGAAGACGACTCCATTAGAGGGGCGGCGTTCATGTTCTTTCTCTCTTCTTGTTTCTTGAGGATATGCATTTTCCGGGTTATGGTGGACCCAGCTCGCCGGCGCCGGCGCCGGCACCAGTCCGTGGGGAAAGCCGCCACGGCTCCCGAAGTTGTTTAAGTTCGGGAGATGACTCAGCCAAGACGCCGCCGCGGCATCGGGCGGCAGCAGGCCGTTAGAACTGCTTGCGCCGCCGTGAAACGACGATGAAGAAGAACCAAAGCTCTTCGGGAAGGGGGAAATCTCTTGATGATCGTTTCTTTGGGGAACAATCACCGGTGGGAAAGGTGGGAGGATAGGGTTTTGGAAGTTCACGGCAAACGGCCGGTAACCACCACTACCACCGCCACCACCACCGTCGTTCATCGAAGAAAAATAGAGGGAGAAAGATTTGATGGTTTTGATGTGAAAAGGGGAAAACAAAGGGTTGGGGAACTTGACAAATAAGACTAACGCTGGCCAGCCGCTTAGCGTATACAAGTAAGAATGGGTAGTGAGTAGTGACGAACTATTGTATATATATAGGAGCGGTGAGACATTGGCATGAGAGATAGATGCAATCCAACGGCGGAGGTCCAATCAGAGGTGGGCCCTAGGAATATGTATACCAGTAGTACCACACGCATTCTTATCTTTATTCGTACTAATCTTTGACATGTTCTGACCGATTTATAAAGGATACAGTTTTCATTTATTTTTTACCATGAAAGTTTTACTTTTGTATATGTAAATAGTTGTGGAATACATGTATATACAGCTTCATCTTAGGTCGGAAAGTACATTAGTTATTAGAAATTAGATAAAACATGAGTTGGTTAACAAATTACTAGAGTGGTACCAGTTTTCAACAGCTAAGCTAAGGGCATGTCAACTAATAATTAATTATAGGTGTAAACACGAAATTTGAAATTTGTATATATATAACAAATAAAAAAAATCCAAGAATTGAATTACAATGAGTATCGTTAAAAATAATTTAATTTGATTCTCAAAGAAGTGTCTATTCTTTGTTGAAGGGTCTCCAAACTCAAATGATTTGATTTTCAATAGAAAGTCTAGTCTTCAAAATTGGTGAATGACAAGAGCTTCAATGTGTGATTTATGATATGAAATGAAGTCTAATATTTACAGTGGTAATTAATGAGATAATAGTCATAGTACTAAGAATTATCAAAAATGAATGAACTATGCCATTATTATGTCTATGTTCATGATATTATAACAACTATAATATTTAAAAGAGAAAATTATCAAAATTATTTATCAACTATGCCATAATTTACAAATTAGTTATCGAATAATAATTTTACAAGATTAAGTCCTTAAGTATTCAATTTTTATTCATTTTCGTCCTCCGTAACTTGAATTAGTTGACCAAAATGAGTAAACATTGAATTCTTGAGGACTTAATTTTGTAAAATTATTAGTCGATGACTAATTTATGAATTATAGCAAAGTCGAGAGACGATTTTATTAATTTACCCTATTTAAAATTAAAATATATAATTTGAATAAATCTTTATCAAATAATTAAATTAATTACACAGATAGTATAATATTCTAAATTAATTTAATTAATTGATGTACATGCTCAAATAACTCAATTAAATTGTGATCCAATATTATTAATTAGCCCAATTAGTACTGTCAAATACTAAAAAAATTAAACAAAAAAAAAAAGAAAGAGTTGATTTGATCCATGAATAGTAAGTAAGACAGATAAAATTGGACAAAAGGAGTAGCTAATAATGAATTGTGTCAGTGGATAGTTGATAGGGATAATGGTCAAATAAACTTTTGATCGCCAATACTAGAATTTGGGTCTTTGGATTCCATAAATTGGAGATTGGGCGAAACTGCAAAAGTGTAAAAGATAGATCCCTTGAACAGAGTTAATGACATTGACTAACCAGGAGGCTCCCTAAGTGGGCGTAATATTGAAATAGACCCTCTAAGTTTGTATATTAATGCAATTGAGCAATTTTTACCTTTTATTGGCCGTAAATAACCGATTAAATGTCACGTCAAATATTTTGTACGGAGTATATCTTAAAGTAATATATTTATCAATCTAGGTTATCTCCCTAAATTTTTTACTCTTTTTTTTATGCTAATAAATGTATACATTTTACTTTAATTAAATGTTGTAAACTTTAATTTTATTTGATAAAATTTTCCCTACCATAATTTTGTTGGACAAAATTATATTTACACCATTATAATTTCCTTACTGGCTATTTAATAAACTTTAACATTTTGCAAAAAGAAAATAATAATAATAATAATCTCTAACATTGATGACTCCTTCACTATAACAATACATATATACCTAGTACCATATCTTTTTTCTATTTTTTTTATTATCATTTTATCTATATCATTATATAACTATTAATTTAATTGTGGATGATATTTTAATTAAATTTCTATGAGTTGTAAATTAGGTGTGTGTAGTACATATATTATTTGTGTATATATACCAATATATATGTGGATAATAGTTTAGTATTATATACTCCGTATATAATAACTTTTTATTTTTAAAAATACAGAGTATAAATTTTATCAAAATTGCTTACACGTACTATTATTAAACAAAAATATAAATTCTCACCTTCTTTTTTCTCTCTATATTTTTCAAGCATCATAAATACAATTTATCACTTTAAGGAATTGGGAAGTATAGTTTGAACTAAAAATTTGTAATTATTTTTATTTATTAATATTTGAATATTGGACATGATTTTAACACATTGCACGTACAAAATACTAGTACCTAAAAACGTAATAAGTATCAATCAAAGTTATATCCATAATTTATGTCCATGTTTTTACTTTTTAGTGCTAACCATTTTGTACTTTGTGTTTTTAGAGTTGTACTATACAATTTTTTGGACAAAAATATCCTTACCATTATAACTTCCATTATCTTTTCCATTAACTTTAGCATGCACATGCATCTACCATATCTTTTCTTATAATCTTTAATGATAATAATATTTATAAACATTATATATTTGATTAATATAATAAATGCATTTTTCATTTAGATTTTAATTAGTAAGAATTTATTTGTTATATTTTAAAATATAAATATTGACATATGTTTTTGTGCATCACGCATAGAAAAGACTAGTAGATTAATATAAAGGCTAGCTCATATTTATTATATTAATTGTTCATTATTATTCTTCTTTGTTCTTTTTTCCTTAGGACATCCGTAATGGTATTTCCCTTTTTGTGGGTCCAACTCCACATCACCATATAATCTCCTCTTTTATTTTCTCTTCAATCATTCCCTCATTTTCTCCCTGTTTTGTGGACCCTACTATTTCACAATCCTACAAATCATCTACAAAGTATTATTTTATTCACTTTTTTATAATTAATAATTTTAACTTTATAATTATAATTTCTAATTTCTATTGTAAATATAATTTAATAAATTATATTTTAATTTTATAAAATATAATTTATAAATTTAATTCAAGCAATTAAACTCGTAATTAAATAAAAATATATCTACGAAATTTAAATTAAACTACAAATTTAATATATAAATAAAAATATAAAATCATAAATTAAATAAAAAGTTAAAAAGTATAAATAAAATGAAAAATGACATCGAAGCTTACCTTTGGCCGTCGGGTGCACGTCATTGTAAGACATCATTGAACAATGGCGACTCATTAAAGACGTTTATGTCATTGCGAGATCCTGCAACCCCGAAAAATGTCAAATCCATAAATCGTGCAACGTGAGTGCGTGACCACTTCATCAAGCATAATAGTTGGCACTTTGTGATCACCATGTGTGAATTGTCTCTTCCAAGCTATTGGGCAATTGCGTCACTCCCAATGCATACAATCAAGACTTCCCAACATTCCAGTGTATCTATGCCTCTGTTCGTGCACGTGAACTAATTGTTGGATATCGGTTGCAATGGGTCTTCGCAAGTATTAGCCTCTAAATACTTGTAACACAAGAAAACAAAAGTTTAGTATGGTAATGATTGATATACCTTTGAGAATGAGTACATCATCAGGAAAAAGATGCACTCTGGTTTATCAATATTTGAAATGCTTGTTGAACCAAATAGTTTCCAACATCCCAATTATCACTGTTGAAATGCTCATGGTCACTAGACATTTTGAATTGGGAGAGATTGAGAGGAAGTGCATTTAAAAAAAAAATTACAGGAAGTGCAATTCTTAAAAAAATTTATTGAAAGAGTAGGATTGTAGAAAAAATGTTGAATAAAAATGAGAGAATATTGTAGATTTGAATGATATATATATATAGTGATTAAAAAACACGCACACACTCAACGACGTATTTATTAGTCGTTGAGTGCATATGAAATGAATTTCATTTCAACCTCAATGGCTTGAGGCTTAATTTAGATTATATTTATTTTTTATTAAATGTAGCATAGTAGTGGGGGACCAGCTGTCCCCACTACGTGCGCGTTGCCAATCTCCTTTTTCTCTGGAGAGAAATTTCTCTCTAGAGAATAATTTTCTCTTCGATACATTTGTTTTCTTCTCCTTTTTTCTCCTTTCTCCCCTCTCTTTCTCCTTGATTGGAGATGCCTTAATGTTGATGAATCTCGATTGACCACAAAAAAATATGACACCAATGACAATCTCTATCATCTTCATTAATAGATGGACTAGCATAGAGACTATGCGGACGTAATTGTCGAAGAATTTCAACACACTCTCCCCTCTACCACTTTCTTTTCACTTTCTTCAACAACAACAACAACAAGAAGTTTTCAAAATAATAATAATAATAATAATAATAATAATAATAATAATTAATAACCTAGGTAAAAACCCCATTGAGGTTGTCCTTATGATTTATTTACCATTTTGTCCCAATTATTCTTATTGGATTATGCAATAAGGTTAAATAAATTCTCGAACTATTAATAAAATAACAATTAAGTTGTCAAATTTCAATTACATACTCAAGTAGTCATGCTCAATAAAATGTACAATTAAGGTTTTATTATAATTATTTTTTGCTAATCAACCTCATATTAGATGCCACATCATGTTAATATTTACTTATTTGACATAATAATTATAAATAATATTTTTTTTAAAATTCATATTCTTTCTTCTTTTTTTTTTTTAACGAATCAACTCATTCCCATTTGAAAAACACAACATGCACCTCTTTTATTGTCATGGATTCCTCATCTCTATCTCTTTATTATCACTTTCATGTGGAAGGAGGTGACGTTGCTAGCATCTTCCAAATTGAGATGATGTGACACATCCTATTACCTCTTTCAAATTTGAAATGAAGCAACATTGTCGACTTGTTCAAATTTAGAAGAAAGTGACAGTGTGTTACTTTTTCTAGATTCAAAATGAATCGACACTACTTCAACTTTTTCATATCAGAAAAAAGATATCAAGTGTCACCTGCTTTCAAAACTAAAACAAGGTATTTAATATCACCTTCTTCTAGAGGTGACAACAGGTTACCCTATTTTTTTTTCATATGTAATTTAAGATTTTGTTTTAAAGCCTCTTAAATTGTGCTACCACAAAAAAGCTCTCAAGTAAGGATATCATGACAGTTAATAATGTTTTTTTAAGGTGGGGAGAGGTTTAAAATGAAACATGTAAGTACATTACTCCAATTCACTTCGAGTGCACTTGCTCATCACTGGGCAACTACCGTGCATATACAGTGCATCTGCACTATTTATTCTTTGTTTTTTTTTTCTCGAAAAGCTCAATTCTTGTAGAAGAATTTCAACACTCTCTCTTCTCTACTATCTCATTTTTTACTTTCTTCCAAAAAAAATTAATAATAATGATAATAATAGTAATAAAACCTATGTAAAACCTCCATTGATGTTGTTCTTATAATTTATCTACCATTTTGCCCTCATTATTCTTATTAGATTATGGGATAAAGATTAAATAAATTCTCCAACTATTAATACAACAACAATTAAGAAGTCATCACATTTCAAAAAGTTTAAATTACATACTCAACCTCAATAAAATCGTACAATCAAGTTTTTTTTTCTTTAATGAATCCATTCCTTCCCATTTGAAAAACATCATAGCCATCTTCTTTAATTGCCATTGATTGGACAATTCCTCATCTGCATTTCTCTGTCACTTTCATGTGTAATGAGGTGACGTTACTAACATCTTCCAAATTGAGAGGAGGTGGCACATCGTGTTACCTCTTCTAAATTTGGAATGAGGCAACACTGTTGACTTTTTCATATCTAGTCGAAAGTGACTTTGTGTCACTTTTTCTAGACTTGAAATGAGCCGACACTGTCTCCTTTTGCTTATCATGAAAAAGATATTCGGCGTCACCTATCTCCAAATTTAAAACAAAGTATTGAATGCCGCCTCCTCCTAGAGGGGACAAATTGTTGATTTCTTTCCCTTTTCAAATGTAAAAAATAATAATAATAATAAATCTATAAGGTTGTCATAACAATCAAGAATTTATATATTTTTTTAAATTTGGGAAGAGGTTTAAAAAGAAAACGTGCAAGAAAATATTTGTTATGTTATCTTTTTTTTTTTACTAATAATTTGTTGATAACTGGTAAAATTTTTACTTGCATGATTCGATTAAACTTGAAAATGTAATTGAAAATTTTTAAAATTTGATGACAAACATTATTTTGCAATATATTATGGTTAACCCTTTACCTTGAAGTATTGGAGTCAATAGGGGTTATGTTAGATGCCTCTTTACTTTCTTGGGTGACTTTGATAAAGCCCAAAAATCGTATCCATACTATGAATGTCAACGGTTGTTATACCGTGGACCGTGTTTCGAAAACGACATCGTTTCTTTCTTTGAGTAAAGAAATGGCAGTTATTACATTTTAACAAATTTTGTATTTTTGAGTGGTTATAACAAAATGAAACTACAGTGTATTTAAAATGAAACTATATGTCGCATATTGTGTTTATATTATCAAATGAAATTATAATTGAATTGAAATGATATTTTAGTTGTATTGAAATAAAACGGCAGTATGTATAAAATGAAACTGAATAACATGTCTCACATATTGAGTGTATATTATATTGTCAAATAGAAGTGTAGTTGAATATAAATGATACTTTAGTTTTGCTGATGACAGAGTAATTGGGCAAGCAGCACTAACCCAGATTACAAGCAGGCAAGTGGACTCAGGAGTCAAACGGTCATCTGTTACACTTGAGGAGAGGAGTTATTATCAACAGCCCCACTACCATTGAAGGCTCACCATCATTGAACAACCATTACAAGTCACAAAGAGTCGTTGTACCTCAAGTATAAGAGGAGCCCTGTTGTAGAGGAGATGGGGGACTTGGTTCCTGACACACAACATTACTAGACAACACTATTGTACTCTTGATTACATTGAGATTAATAATACATTCCGGTAACATACTTACCGTCATTGGTGCTTTCATTGAGAGCTGAGGCTAAATCTCAGGCACAGCTCTACATATTACAAAAGAAGGCCGCCCCGGTGCCTTCCACGGGAGAGTGAGGTGATAGCGATTGGTAGGGTGAGAGCATCTGCCTCCTCAAGTGGGGTCGCCTCCTCAAGCGGCGGCGCCTCCTCATCCACGTCGTCGCCTCTTCCTCCTCTAGTGGCGCCTCCTTATCCACGGCGTCGCCTCCTCCTCCAGCGGCGCTTCCTCATCCACGGCGTCCGCCTCCTCAACCGTGGCGTCGCCACCTCCTTCTTCAGCAGCACCTCCTCATCCACGGCATCGCCTCCTCCTTCTCCAGCGTCGCCTCCTCATCCACAGCGTCACCTCCTCTAGCGGCGCCTACTCATCAAATGGCGTCGCCTCCTCAAGCGACGTCCTCATCATCAAGTGGTGTTCGCCTCCTTATCTAGGGCGTCTGCCTCCTCAAATGCGTCCGACTCCTCAAGTGCGTCCGCCTCCTCAAGTGGCGTCCACAATTTTCAGTGTATCTAGTGGCCATGGTCTGCCGTGACTAATTCCGTACAAAAAAAAAACTTTATTACCTTATGGCCGGCACGAGATCCGATCTCGCTAGCTACCTAACGGGAGGGTGCTCTCAAGGTAAATCTTAAGGTTTTGTTATGAAAACACCACACTCTATTCCCTTAGGGCCGGCATGAGATCCGATCTTGCTAGCTACCTGACGGGAGGGTGTTTTCTGGGTAAAGCTTAAGGCTTTGGTACGAAAACACCACACTCTAGTCCCTTAAGGCCGGCACGGGATCCGATCCCGCTAGCTACCTAACGAGAGAGCGGACCTTCAACTAGTCGAAATGAGCTCGCGCACAAAACGCCCAAAAAATTGGATTTGGGTCGAGACGTGACCTCAGCCACTCTTGGCCGAGGCACAACCTCGGCCACTCTTGGTGGAGGCGTGGCCTCGGCCACTCTTGGTCGAGACCCGACCTCGGCCACTTTTTTAGCCGAGGCAGGCTAGGCCCTACCTCGACCGCCACGTTGGCCTTTAAAAAAAACTCTTATTCATCTCGCTTTACACTATTACTACTCCCTTTGCACTATTACTACTCCCTAGTTGACTCGGCTACGCTCGCAAACTAGGGAGTAAGGGGCTGGTGAGAGAGTAATTGGGCAAGCAGCACTAACCCGGATTACAAGCAGGCAAGTGGACTCAGGAGTCAAACTTTCATCCGTTACACTTAAGAAGAGGAGTTATTATTAACATCTCCACTACCATTGAAAGCTCACCATCATTGAACAACCGTTACAAGTCACAAAGAGTCGTTGTACCTCAAGTATAAGAGGAGCCATGTTGTAGAGGAGAGGGGGGACTTGGTTTCTGACACGCAACATTACTAGTTTGGACAACACTATTGTACTCTTGATTACGTTTAGATTAATAATACATTCCGATAACATACTTACCGTCAGCTGAAATGAAACTACAGTATGTATAAAAAGGAATTGAATAACAAGTCTCACATATTGAGTGTATATTTTTAAATGAAACTGTAGTTATATCGAAATAATATTGTAGTTGTGTTGTAATGAAACTCCAGTGTATATAAAATGAAACTGAATAACAGTTTCACATATTTGGGCGTATATTGTCTAATGAAACCGTAGTTGAATTAGAATTATAATTTAGTGGTGTTGTAATAAGACTACAGTGTGTATAAAATGAAATTCAATAACATGTATCACTATAATAAGATTATTGTATGTATAATGTCAAATGAAACTGTAATTGTGCTGAAATGAAACTACAATGTATATAAAATGAAACTGAATATGTTATACAAACAAAGTTAATTACGTGGAACAGGTGTCGTTTCTGTTTCATTAAAAGAAACGACATAGTTTTAGACCATGGTCTACAATGTTGTATCCAGAGTCCATAGTAAAATTTATCGAATGTCAATTGGGGCAATTTATATCGTGGACCAGGGTGCACAATGCATTGTGCACCCCGTACCAAAATGTTAGGAGATGAGTTATGTGTATTCTAGGTAATTGTTTTGTGTATTCTAGGCAATCATGCTGTGTATTCTAGGCAACCGTTCTGTGTATTCATATTAGTAACACATGTTGTGATGTGTTTGTGCATTCGAATGTTTACGAGGATGAGTTCTGTATATTTTGTGTCAATATTCTGTGTATTCATGTTATTAACACATGTTGTGATGTGTTTGTGCATTTGAATGTTAGGATGATGAGTTCTGTGTATTTTTTGTTAATACTCTGTGTATTCTTCAGTTTCATTTTAATTATACTTCAGTTTCATTTGATAATATTGCTATGTTTTTTAATTTCATTTTTCACACACACTAGTTTTCATTATAGTAATACCAAAGTATCATTTTAATTCTAATACAGTTTCATTAGACAATATACATTATTATATGAGCTCTATTTGTAATTTTATTTTCAACACACTAGTTTAATTATAATAATGCTAAAGTATTATTTTAATTACACTCCACGTACATTTGACAATATATGTTATTGTATGGCTCTGGATTTTAATTTTATTTTCCATACATATTAGTTTCATTTTAACAATACTAAAGTATCATTTTAATTATACTACAGTTTCATTTAATAATATAAGGTTTGTATTTTTCAATATAATTCTTTTTAAAAAAATTATCAAATAATACTAATCATATATAACTTTTAATTAATATTTTGTATATTAAATTTTTATAATCAAATATTAGTTTTAATATTATTTACAACCTTTTAAAAAAATTATTTTTCGTATTTTTGTAGTTTTTAAACCAAAATATTAATTAGGATATAAAGTTAATATTAAATAAACTTTTACCAAAATTGATTTCTTGTCTCCTTAGAACTCGAGGGGTGGCTAATAATTTGTAACTGCTAGGAATTGATCCCTAGTGTTGCCGTTGGCGGGTAAAGACCCAAAGCACTGGACTAAAATGATTATAGCTAGTGAAATGAGTGATGATTTCTTAAGGGGAGATATGATGCCCTTTATATAGCGTTGAAGACTTTCTGGATGCTTAACAAGTATATGGCTCTTATTTGCCTTCTACTTACACTATACATCTGTCACCCCATTACTTTACTACCACCACCCTTCACCTGAATAAGTAGAGCTTCTTGTTCTTTGATACACAAGGATTGAGTAGCTTGGTTGGTTGGTGGGCGTGATGTTATGCATGAGGTTATGAGTTTGATTTTATTCTTCTTGAGTCAAAATTTTACTAATAAAAATATAGACCCTCAATGTGTCAAGATCTTCCCAATAAAATAGCCCCTAGGGCCGAGGAAGTATAGACACACTCCCAAACTTCTTCACCCCAAACTTCTAGGACGAAAGGTTCTCCTTTCTTTTGGATAGCTTGGTCCCTACCATCTTCCATGTGGTAAAAGGAAAGAGATTTTTTCCTTGAGGCGTGTTGCCTCCCTAGACCCCTTCCCTGCTTACGAGCCCAGAAAAGATGATTCTCGAACGCCTTCCCTACAAGCGGACCGATGAGCTGTGTTCACTACCTTCTTTTTACTCTTTTTTTTTTTCTGTGCATGTGTTGTCGAGCTAGCCAAGCTGTTTTTAAAACCTACAAACTTTAAAAAAAATAGATGCATTTTTTTTCTTAAGCTGTCAACCTAGCTTGCAAGCCCAAGCATAATTATTTTTTTTCTCTTAACTGCCCACCCTATTTTGGGAGCCCAACACTATAAGTGATTAGGGATGTCAATTGGGCCAACCCTATCGGTTTCGGGCTAGCCCTGTGGGGTTGTCGGGCTTATCGGATTCAAGTTGCCGGTTAATTATTATTTTAATCTCGGATTCGGGTTAGCCCTAACCCTAACCTTCGGGTTGTCGGGCTTATCGGATTCAAGTTGCCGGTTAATTATTATTTTAATCTCGGATTCGGGTTAGCCCTAACCCTAACCTTCGGGTTGTCGGGCTTATCGGATTCAAGTTGCCGGTTAATTATTATTTTAATCTCGGATTCGGGTTAGCCCTAACCCTAACCTTCGGGTTGTCGGGCTTATCGGATTCAAGTTGCCGGTTAATTATTATTTTAATCTCGGATTCGGGTTAGCCCTAACCCTAACCTTCGGGTTGTCGGGCTTATCGGATTCAAGTTGCCGGTTAATTATTATTTTAATCTCGGATTCGGGTTAGCCCTAACCCTAACCTTCGGGTTGTCGGGCTTATCGGATTCAAGTTGCCGGTTAATTATTATTTTAATCTCGGATTCGGGTTAGCCCTAACCCTAACCTTCGGGTTGTCGGGCTTATCGGATTCAAGTTGCCGGTTAATTATTATTTTAATCTCGGATTCGGGTTAGCCCTAACCCTAACCTTCGGGTTGTCGGGCTTATCGGATTCAAGTTGCCGGTTAATTATTATTTTAATCTCGGATTCGGGTTAGCCCTAACCCTAACCTTCGGGTTGTCGGGCTTATCGGATTCAAGTTGCCGGTTAATTATTATTTTAATCTCGGATTCGGGTTAGCCCTAACCCTAACCTTCGGGTTGTCGGGCTTATCGGATTCAAGTTGCCGGTTAATTATTATTTTAATCTCGGATTCGGGTTAGCCCTAACCCTAACCTTCGGGTTGTCGGGCTTATCGGGCGGGTTACACTATTTGAACTAAACTCGAAAATGAATACTTACATTCGATAAAACGGGTCAAGTCGTCAACCGGATCCGGATTCGTTAGAATAGGTCAACCGGATGAGCATTGAGCACATTAAAATTAAACAAATGCAATTGCAACGGTTCGATTTCGGTTCGAATTTAATTCGGTTCGGTGTTCGGTTCGGTTTAAGACCCCCAAATTTTAACATTTTCTTTTGCGACAAGACGGTCAAGGGGTGTCGCGACTTAACGGGGCGTCGTAATAACTATGCATGAAACATCACATAACTCAAATCCAAAATCTAATATCTAAATATTAAATACCAACATAACAAATTAACAATTTATAGGTGAGTTCATCTGATCTTTAGTATTTTTTTTTATCACTAGGTACATCTTTAAATAAAATTTTAATAAATATATAAATATATAAATATAAGTATATATTATATATAATTAATTAATTAATATATATATATATATATACATATATATATATATATATATATATATATATATATATAAATCCAAGCTTGGAAATTCATTCCAGTGAGTTCACTGGAATGAATTTCCAGTTTGTATATATATATATATATATATATATATATATATATATATATATATATATATATATGTATATATATATATATATATTAATTATATGTAATATATATTTATATTTATATATTCATTAAAAAATGTACCTAGTGATAAAAAAATAATACTAAAGATGAACTCACCTATAAAATGTTATGTTTCACATCACTTTTATAATAAAAAATATTTTTTAATTTTTTAATTGTTCGGGCTATCGGGCTAGCCCATTTAATTTCGGGCTAGCCTTATCGGGCCATCGGGCTAATCGGTTTCGGGCTCATCGGGCTAATTTTTTTATCGGACTAACCCATTCGAACTACAGCCCTGTCGGTTTCGGGTTAGCCCATCAAGTTCGGGCCAGATTGACATCCCTATAAGTGATATCGTTTTCTTTTTCTTTTCTCCTCTGGACTGTCTACCCAGCCTACAAGCCCAATCATAATGGTTTTATTTCTCATGGGCCGCTTTGCAAGCCCAACATTGAAATTGATATCATTTTTTTCTTCTTTGGGCTACGTACCCAGCATACAAGCCCAACCATAATAATGAGGGGTTGTTATGCCGTGGACCCAGGTCCACCTTGCAAGGTCGACCTGGGTCTACATTCATATACACTATACTCTACATTCAAACTTTGTAAACTCTACATTCACACATTACAGAATTATATGATACTCTACATTCACACTTTGTAAACTCCACATTCACACATTACAGGATTATATGATACTCTACATTCACACTTTGTAAACTCCACATTCACACATTACAGGATTATATGTT
>NC_044929.1:20735029-20785161 GCF_003576645.1 Ipomoea triloba
TATATATATATATATATATATATATATATATATATATATATATATATATATATATGTATATATATATATATATATTAATTATATGTAATATATATTTATATTTATATATTCATTAAAAAATGTACCTAGTGATAAAAAAATAATACTAAAGATGAACTCACCTATAAAATGTTATGTTTCACATCACTTTTATAATAAAAAATATTTTTTAATTTTTTAATTGTTCGGGCTATCGGGCTAGCCCATTTAATTTCGGGCTAGCCTTATCGGGCCATCGGGCTAATCGGTTTCGGGCTCATCGGGCTAATTTTTTTATCGGACTAACCCATTCGAACTACAGCCCTGTCGGTTTCGGGTTAGCCCATCAAGTTCGGGCCAGATTGACATCCCTATAAGTGATATCGTTTTCTTTTTCTTTTCTCCTCTGGACTGTCTACCCAGCCTACAAGCCCAATCATAATGGTTTTATTTCTCATGGGCCGCTTTGCAAGCCCAACATTGAAATTGATATCATTTTTTTCTTCTTTGGGCTACGTACCCAGCATACAAGCCCAACCATAATAATGAGGGGTTGTTATGCCGTGGACCCAGGTCCACCTTGCAAGGTCGACCTGGGTCTACATTCATATACACTATACTCTACATTCAAACTTTGTAAACTCTACATTCACACATTACAGAATTATATGATACTCTACATTCACACTTTGTAAACTCCACATTCACACATTACAGGATTATATGTTTAGTAACTATATTACCACTGTTATGCATTCACACATTCAAAACTCTATATCCACAGGTCCTATACTCCATATTCACAACTTGAGAACTCCACATTCACACATTACAGGGCTACAAGTTGCTAGAACTTCTTAACTCGATTACAGATTCACACATGCATAACTTTACATTCACGATTTCTATACTCCATATTCAAAATTTGAAACCTCCACATTCACACATTTCTGGGCAACCTTACATTCACACAATCATAAATCTACATTCACGATTTCTATACTCTACATTCACACTTTGAAACCTTTACATTCACACATTTTTGGACAACTCTATATTTAGCAATATGTTTACTAATTTTAAAAAAAAAAAAAACGACGTAGTTTTGGACCCAGGTCCACCTTGTCCACGGCATAATTTGCCAATAATGAGTTGTGTTTAAAAAAAAAAAGTTGTTTATTTTTTTTTAATACACCCTATTATATGTAGTATCTATTCATATATACTTTTTCAACCTAGTGAAGTCCAACAAGTCAACATCGCATCAATTGAGGCTCAAACCCATGACCTCCCATTTGTTATTGTGGTTGTGAGTATAATTATAGAAAAGGAATCTTGAGAATTTGTGGCTATAAATTAGACTTTTACAAATAAAAGCTTTTTTTAGCAATTAATTGTTAGCGGTTTAACGAGCAAGCAATATTAATAATTTGTGAATGAAAAAAATTTGTGTATACTTATACTAGCAAATGTATTGTTAAATTATTAATAAAATATTTAATTTATTACTTTTATGAAAAAATGCAATGCTTTTTAAACAAAAATGTAATACTTTTATATTTTTGTGTAAAAATATTACTTTTTTTTTAAATGTAAAAGTATTATCTTTTTCATAAAAAAATATTATATTTTTCCTATATAAGTAATGAATTACTTATTTTTCAGTAATATTTTTACATTTTTATGTTTATCACTTACCTATCTTCTTCTTCTTCTTCTTCTGCCCACTTGCTATTAAAGGAGCGGCGTCCATGTTCTTTCTCTCTTCTTGTTTCTTGAGGAGGACTGTCAGCGGCGATTGCATTTTCGTGGTTGTGGTGAGCCCAGCTCCCGGCGGCGCCAGCACCAGTCCGTGGTGACCATCACCGGTGGGAAAGGTGGGAGGATGGGGCTCTGGAACTTGACGGCAAACGGCCGGTAACCACCACCACAGCCGTCCGGAAGAGCGAGAGGGAGAAAGATGGATGGTTTTGAATTGAAAAGGATTTTAGAAATTTGGGATTTGACAAATTATACTAACAAATATAGCTTAATTAGCGTTTTTAAGTAAGAATGGACATTGAGTAGTCACGAACTATTGTATATATAGAAACGGGGACATTTTTATGAGAGATGCGGTCCAACAGTTGAAGTTGGATTAGAGGTGGGGTTTTGGGTAGTTAGTAGTGACAAATTATTGTATATATAAGAATCTTGAGGCCGGAACATTTTTATCAGAGATGTAATTCAATGGTTGAGGTTGGATTAGAGAAGGTAATACCAAACTCCATTCTCTTTAGTTGACGTCCCCAAACATGTAGACTATATGTATAAAATTTGTTTTTACTTAGTAAATGCACTTTATTATTTACCACTTATTGAAAAAACTAGGGAGGAGGATGGAGTAGATATGAAGTGTTAAAAAGTTTCACGTGTTAGTCGGCGGCCACCTTATCTCCAAAACCCCGGCAGGAACGCCGACAATTAATTAAACTCCATTCTGGTCTAATACGTGTTTGATCAGCTAAGGTTCCCATGTAACAACGGCATAGATTCATGTTTTACGAGGAAATTAAAGTCATGCTTTCAAATTTTTTTGTTAAAGCTTTACTCGTAAACTTCAAATTTTGATTTCGAATTCAAATTATATATACTCCTAAAATTATCCAAGTTCGCACAAATATCTCAACTGGTAGATTATAGGTAAGAATGCTGAATTGAGACTCAACACTTTTATAGGTAAGAATGCTGAATTGAGACTCAATACTTTTTGTTGACACCAGACACTAGTCTTTTCATCTAAGAGGCTACTAAATTACTGTGATTGATCTCTCCATTATTCTATCGAACCGCTGAGTTAGCCAACTTAACTAGGAGTTTTATTGAATTGATTAAGCTGTTAGACTTGGTAACCACAATGTTACAACTCATGACAAAAATGACTTATTGGTCTTTTTGGTTCGAGCTAGTTAGCCAGTAATCTAGACTGCTAATTTACCTTCTTATAGAGCTATAGATAGTTCTCTGTCAGAGAGAGAGAAGGCAGGAATGCAGGATTATCCAATGTAAACTCTGGTAGGGTATAGATAGTTCTCTGTCAGAGAGAGAGAAGGCAGGAATGCAGGATTATCCAATGTAAACTCTGGTAGGGCATGGTTGCAGATTTCCCTTCTCACTCAAAAAATATATATATCTATTAAGGTATTAAACAAATTTAAGTTTAATTACAATTGGGCATGTGATTCTATACCAATCAACACATGACTCAAACACAGAGTTTTAGTAAAGAGGGATGAAGCAGAAGAGAAGAATACAGAGAAACACAAAGAAATCTTCTTGTTTCTGGCCCTGCATTATATTCCTGCAATATGGAGTAAGCTAAGGCTGTTGTGAAAAGAACAAACCTTCTTTTCTTGAACTCCTAAGAAAACCAGAATCCCATTCTCCACCATCATCACAGCTCTTCAGGTGACAGAAGAAGCCAATGACCAAACAGTTTTTAACTTTTAAGCCATGGAGACTCCATCCCCTTCAAGGCTAGCTAGCTAGCTACAGATTGATTATGAACAAGTTCATAACAGGATTAAAAACAGTGTTGTGTATCGCGTATCCTACATCTTACGTGCTGCTATTTCTCCATGTTTCGATCGGGTGGGATTAAACATCATTCGTCGCTGGTGTCCAGAGGGAAGCAAGTGTCCTCGCCGCCAGTGCTCCACAGGAAATGAGCATAGCACGCTGCATAGAACGAGTTGTTCGGCTCAGCAGCAGCAACAGCGTCTTGGTATCTTTGCTCCGCACCCCAAAGGTCCTTCCTCACCTGCCAAAGAAATGTCGCGTATTTGTTCAGCGCATCAGCATCCCTCGGTTCTACCCCCGTTGCTCTCTTGAAGTATTCCTCCGCTCTGTATTAGTCACAACGCAACTCTCTAGTCACCATACCGATAAACAAAGCAATCAAGAACTAGAACCATTCATAAATTCACCATTTTTTCACACATTTAATATGTTTAGTCTCTCCCAAATCCTTAGCAAGTTCAAGCTTCTTTTTTTTTTTGAGTACTACTGACTCTAGTACAATGTAGTATCTGTTCATAGCTATCTTCTCAGCCTACTGGGCTCGAACCCACTCCTTTCTATGTGAGAGTGTAAACCGAGTGCCACTAGACCACAAGGTCTTTAGCAAGTTAAAGCTAGTAAAGGGAACTAAACAGGCTAAAAAAGATGCTATACAATGCAGTGAGGATTTGCAGATAAGCACAACATAACATATTCAGTTCTAAAATTCTCTCCAACATGACAGTTTGCCAAATGAAGCAACAACCTTAATCTGATTAGAGTAATGGGAATTGGGATTAATGCCAATCACTAGAACGAGGTCAGATATATTTTCGAAATGGTCTAAAACAGATAAAAGGAACAAAGAAAGTGAACAGATTTATACCTGTCATAGTCTTGGGCAACTAGGTGAAGAAACTGAGCATAATTTGCGAGTAACATGGAATTGTTGGGTTCTTGAGCAAGTCCTATCTGATACATCATCTCAGTTCTGAAGTAATCGCTATAATCATCGGATTCAATCTTTGCATACACGGGCGACACAAATATTGCTTCGTGGTCCAGAGATTCATCTCTTAGTACTACAGACTGCATTCGTGAAGCCTCGTCAACAATTGAATCCCACAGCCTCAACTCGTCTTCCCTGGCAACTTGGCCAGACACAGACTCGTCTTCGCTACTCCTAGTCATGGAAGACAATTGTCTGTCGAATCCCCCATCACCATCCGTGCCATTAGCAACCGGTCTGTACTTCCCACCACCGCCGCCATTGCTTCCATCAATGGTTGTACTATTGCCATTCGAGGAGGAGACCGAAAAGGTTTTAATGGCTGAAGAATCGAACTTTTGATCAAGGAAATGCTGATTATCATCCACAATAGAAACAGCTTCAATTGGGGGTGCTACATAAGGCTGCAGAGAAGCAGAACTGGCCATAGAATGGACACTGAAATTGGCCAGTAGGATCATCACATAAACCATTAGGGTTGGGGTATGAGAGAAGACTTGCTGGAAGAGCCACACGAACGAGGCGTGGATTTCCTTCTCAACCCTAATTAGAACCCCTTGAAGCTCTTCATAAGACAGCATTTCTCTCATCTGGAGAATATAGGTGTTGAGTTCTCGGATTATGAGAACCATATTTGAGAATGCTTTCTTAACAGAACAATATGCTGATTCCCCTGCTTCTCTCAGCCCCTTTTCCCATTGCTTCTTTCTCTTTATGATCCTGAGAGATAGGGGAAGATCAACCCTATTGGCCTTCATTTCAATGCTCGCCGGAATCATCTCCTCCCTCCCCGCCCAATCCGGTGGCTCCACCGCATCAAAAGGCCTCTGATTATCGGAAAACATGGCGCCGAAAGAAAATTCCTCGTTCCAGAAAGAACTTTGGCTACCACTGCAGGCTCGTCGGGTCAACCGGACCCGGCGGTTCGGCGAATGAGCTCCGGAAAACCCGGACCGTTCCTGTCTCTGCATAAACCGGCAAAGGAGAACTCCTTCACTACACACCAAACTACGTCGTTTCTGGGAAGGAGATGAAATCGCCGACGCGAGGGTTTGAGCAAAAGACGGCGACCGAGAAACCGAAGGTTGTGACCAATGCAAACACGTCGCCGCCGCAACTTTCACTCCCATTTTCTCACTCGCCCGAAAAGCTAAACAGACTTCCAATTCAAACTAACAACAAAAAAAGCTTCCCGAAAAGGAGAAAAGTTTACTAAATCCCAGAAATATCTTGATCCGGATTTACAAAAAGTTTCCAACTTTATCTGAAATCGAACCTGCAATGGAAAAAACTTATCAACCCATGTTCAGGAGTACAAATATCAACGTAACGGCATAAGAAACTTACGCTGCCGGGATATCCAAGACGTTTGCTCAGTTCTCCGGCGAGCCGAGGTTTCCGGCGGAAGCTTTTTTATTGAAAGAGAAGCACGAGTTCAGTTTTAAAGAAGAGTAGCCATGGGAGATAGATATTGTTTATGCACACAAGTGACAGAGGCAATGAAGAAGAAGAAGAAGAAAATAAAAATCTTTAGAGAGTATAAAATACGGAGAGAAAGGGAAGGGAATACGTAGAAATACAGAGATGTAGAGTGCAGCCGGTTGCCGGTAAGAGAGGAAGAAGATTCTTCAAAAGCGGTTGACTTGATAGGATCGTTGAATCCGACTCGGCTGAGTTCGCGGGCTTTCGGATCTAAAAGTGGGAACATGCCACGTGTTTTAGCCCCTCAATTTTCCTTCATACTCCGTAATAAATTCATTTATCATTTTTTATTTCCTGTTCACCTTTACATTTTATTTTTTTTTAAACTTGAAATCTACCTTTGCTATTTGAGGGTATATTTCGCCTGAATCTCATCCATAAGTAATAACTCAAAACCACACAAGAAAAGACTTTGAATAAAATAATAATAGGTAGGTATTGGGGTTTGTGTTGGTAGTCTTGAACTCCCAACCTTATTTTGGCTTTACCACTTTTTTATTTTCTCTATTATTGTGTTTTGCTCTCGTTACTTTTACGGGCATTTTCCTCTCGTTACTTTCACGAGCTTTTCATTATTATTAGCATAAATCGTTTAGTTTGGTTTCAACAAGTGTTGATCTTATCCTGGGCGAGCAAAAAAGAATGATGATGAAGACCCAGATCTTTGATGAAGCTTTAAGTTCCTTGAAGGAACATAGCTTCCTAGTTATGAAATAGTCTGCGATTCAAGTTTTCTATAGCATAGTTAGAAAAGTTGTTTCTATGTCTGACTGTAAGGAATGGTTTACCATTTCATTGATCGTTGATGTAAACGTTTTATGTTATGAATTAATGGAATAGCTACGTTTATTTTCAAAAAAAAAAAAAAAGACTTTGTACGACAAGATCAGCCAACTAGAACTATAACAAGTCTTTCTTTTTTTTTTTTTATCACTCATGGTTAGAATCTAAGGGGAATGTATTCAATCATGACTTTCATAGAATTTTAAAGACTTTTATGAACTTTAAAAGTTTGGAGGTATTCAATTCAAACTTTTAGAGAGTATTTAAAAGTCATGCGGTATTCGATCAAGATTTTTAAAGAGTTTTTAAAAGTCATGTGGTATTCAATTAAAACTTTTAAAGAATCTTTAAAAGTCATGTGGTATTCAAAAAATTATGAATTTGTATGAACTTTTTAATTTTAGAACTTTTGTAAACTTTTATATACTTTTCCTTCTCAAACATAAATAGTTGAAATCCAACCCCCAACTCCAAGATTTCAAAATTTTCTTTCTACCAACACTAGAGGTTTTTTTTTTTTTTCTCTCTCTCTATTTAAACTCTATTTTTTCTCCTTATTTAAAATTTTAAACTTTATAAACCTTATACCTAAATTCAATAATTTTTTTTTCTTCATTATCCTATATTTTCTACATACCTAAACTCTACCAATTTTTTTCTCTCTCCTAAACTTTACAATCTTTCTCTAAAAATTCAAAATAATATTATTTTTATTTCATTGTTGCTTGTATATTTTGATTTTTTTTCTATCAATTTTTTATCCCTAACTTCTAAACTTTTTCTCCTAAATACATAAACAGAGTAAATTTTTTTTATCTATCACCGTCAAATTTTACTATATGTTTCATAATATTCATATGTTTATTCGTAATATATATTTTTTTTAACAACATGCTATTACGAATAGTGAACTATTATTCGCAATAGTAATTTGTGGCTACAAAGAGAAGCACCTTGTTGTTGTTAGCAGTCCCATATTGTTATTGCAAATAATAGCTCTTTGCTTGATATTTAGCAATATATCAAATATAATTTTTTTATATATTATTAATTTTTTTTATTTTATGCAACTAGTAATTATATTTTTTTTAAATATTAATTTCTCAAGAAAAAGTAATTATATTTTTAAATATTGTTATGAATTGCTTATGAAAGTTTGTAAGGGTGTATTCAATTTAGAGTTTTAATGACTTTTGTAGACTTTTTAAAATAAAAAAGTTGATAAAAGTTTATGCAAGTTTTTTATACATACTTTTATAGAGTTTTACAAAGTTTTAAAAAGTTTTGAACGACTCTATGAAAGTCAATAAAAGTTTATTAAAATCTATCAAATTAAAAGTTTTTAAAAATCTACAAAAGTCATGATTGAATACACCCCCCTAAGTTGAATTGTATCCAACACATAATTCCTTTAATTACAACTTTGAGCAAATACCAATTTTGGTCCTACGACTATTAGCAAAATGACAATTTTGGTCCACATGTTTAATTTCTACCAATTTTGGTCCCACAACTATTGTTTTAGTACCAATTTTAGTTCCACGACTATTGTTTTAGTGCCAAAATTCATCGTGCCGATCACCCATCCATTTAAAATGTATCGAAATCTAAAATTTTTAAAGGTATTTTCTTCCTTTTCAACTCAATATCCCAATTTGAGTATGAATAAAGAGATGTAAGCCCTAAGATTGATAACAATTCATAGTTCTCCTCCTCAAATTAAGGTAAAATAAAGAGAACAATTGTGAATTTTGATCGATTTTAGGACTTAAATCCATTTATTCATGCTCAAATTGGGATATTAAGTTGAAAAGGACGAAAATACCCTTAACAGTTTTAGATTGTTGCACGTTTTAAACGGATGGGTGACCGACACGATGAATTTTGGCACTAAAACAATAGCCGTGGATGAAAATTGGTACTAAAACAATAGTCGTGGGACTAAAATTGGTAGAAATTAAATATGTGGACTAAAATTGTCATTTTGCTAATAGTCGTGGGACGAAAATTGGTATTTGCTTTTACAACTTTATAATAACATGGCTTTACTATATATATCTATTTTACTAAATGTTGAAATTACTACATATATCTAAAGAACACTTCATTTTGGATCGTGGTCTATACGCAATAATTTGCCATACTAACTATCTAACGTCTTGCTTTCATAAACTATCATAATTCTCTCGTATGAGCTGATTTTAGGAATGGTGGCCCAGGAAATTAAAAGGGAGTGTGAAAGGAAGCAAACCATTAACAAAAGTCAATCAGCAAAGTTCAAACCCATAATCTCTAGCATAACAACCTAAGCACTGACTACTCAATCCACTCAAGATATCATGCACGTACAAAAAGGTAAGATGCTCTATTTATCCGTGTGGAGATTATCAAATCGATGGCATACATTTGCAGTCATCCAAAAGGTCTTCAACAATATATAAGACACAATTGCCTCCCCTTAAAGATCATCATTTGGTTCACTCAATCCCTCCTGGTCTAGTGGTCTCTTGTTTACACTTTCAACCCATTCACCTATCTAGGTTCGATTCTTAGCAAGGCTATAGTTTATAATTTATTTAATTTATTATTTGGTTAGTCGTTTTGGGTCAGTGTTTCGAGCTTTGTACATACTCTTTTAGACCTAGCTCCCGAACAATAATACTATTACTTTCTTCTATACACTTATACTCAGTTTATGGTGAACCTGACCCCGACAAAGTATAAAAAAAAAAAAACTCATCATCATTTTGCATGTCAATCTTCCTCTTGGATGCAATAGTTTGGTGCATAACGATTGTACTAGCGTGATGTCAATACATTTCGTCCACGAAATGAACTAGCTAGTCTTTACTTTTGTGTTTTGTTGGATATTCCCGTTTTGTTATTTAAAAAAAAATCATAAATTAGTGAGTTACAGTAGTGACTATTGAGTAATGCAAAGTTCTCCTTGTCCACATTGAAAGTTTTAAACAGTACGGAGTACGTGTTTTTACTCCTTTTGTATAGAAGCAATTTCAAGACGATTTGTAACCATATCTAATTTTATTATAAGTTTTAGAAAGTACGGAGTACGTGTTTTTACTCCTTTTGTATAGAAGCAATTTCAAGAGGGTTTGTAACCATATCTAATTTAATTTAAATATACTAAGAGTGAATAAAGGTTATATCATTTATTTATGTATATCTTTTCCTTACTTTTTTTACACATTATGTTATAAAAGTTATAAAATACAATATATTGATAAAAATACCTTATACTACAATAACTTTTGTTATCTTTTTCAATTATTGTTATTTTTTGGAGGAAAAAATAACAATAGTTGAAGGGTCACACTTGTGTGAGACCGTCTCACGGATCCTTATTTGTGAGACGGGTCGGGTCGGGTCGGGGCAAATGGCATACTTATATGTGCAAATATTATACTTATATGCTCAAATATAACACTAATCAAAAATACAATTTTTGTTACTTATTAGAGAAAAAATAATACATTTTTCATAATAAGTAATGTTGACAAGTGCCCCTTACTTATAAGGGCAAATATAATACTTTTGTGGAAAAACGTAATACTTTTAAATCGAAATGTAAAAGTATTGTATTTTCCCTTAAAAGTATTACATTTACCATTATAAGTAACAAAAATTTTATTCCTGATTAGTATTATATTTGAGCATATAAGTATGACATTTGTGCATATAAGTGTTACAAATGCATCTTGACCCGACTCGTCTCATGGTGAGACGGTCTCACACAAGTTTTTGCCATAGTTGAAAAAGATAACAAAAGTTATTATAATATAGAGTATTTTTTTATCAAAATATTATGAACATGTCTTCACCATATATTTTCTTATCTTTTTCTATAATATTTTCATATCTTTTTCTATGATAATAATATAATAGACAATATATATTGGAGTACTATATAAGTTATTTCCTAAAATATAAATATCAAATTTATAAAAATGATTTATATTATTATTATTATTATTGTTATTATTATTATTATACAATAATATAAATATCTAAATAAATCTAAGATTTTAATATAAATTAATATTGGATATCTATTGTTGCGCATCATACTAGTAGTAAGAGAAAAGAGAAAAATCCGGAACAAAACACTGCCTTTTTCAAAATTTCATCTTATTTTGTAACCTTATTATTATTCTTAGGCCTTCCCCAATTATGAATTTTGTAGAGTTTTTGGAATAGTAAAATTCAATGGGTTGATTTTTAACAAATGTGAGGAGGGTTTTTTGGAGTTTTTTCTCTTGCAAATTAGGTGTTTTGACAAGCTGAGGTGGGCCCCACTAGGTGAAAAGTCATTACGCCTCGCGTGCGATCCCGCCTGGGTGCGTTATTTATTTATTTATTTATTTATTTTTTAGTTTTGTAATTTGTTTTTGTTTCCTTTTCTTTTTTTTTTCTCCACTCTCATTTTCTCTTTTCTAATCACACCTACAAAATCCCTAAAAAAAACCACCACTATCGAGAAAGGCCTTTTAACACTACATAACTTCGCCTATATATTATCATAATTTTTTCAACAATTACAATATAGAAATTCCCTCCTTATCAAGATTATGCATGAAAATGTAGTTTGAATGAAAGCGACTTCACTGATACAAAATTCTTCACTTTTTAGAACAATCGAAGCCACGTACAATCTCATCATCATCATGCATGAGGATAAGCTAAGGAACCTAACAAGCATACAAAATATATATATATATATATACACATCACGTATATATATAATATTTACATATCACTCAAATACATAAAATCTCACTTCCTTCTTTCTTCTCATCATATATATATATATAGATCTAAATATCTGATATGATGATATTATTTGCCACCTCTGCATCTCATATCCTTTCGTATCCATATATTTCTTACTCCCAAATTCCCGTTGAATTCCATTAACAAGAAGTATTTATTTATCTCGTATTTAATGATTACGAGTTCGATTCTTATCAATATTTTTTTAAGGTCAAACTCGTCACACATGGTCTTCTTAATACGATTTATTACTTTTATGTTATTTATAGATTATTATATAAGAGATATCGATGGCATGTCAACACCTCATCTTAAAAGTTTATTATGAGTACTTAATATGGTATTTTTAAATAGGAAAATGCTATTACCCCTTCAAATTTTATCCCTAATAAATAATTATTGGGTGTTTATGAATTGAATGACTGGACTATTAGTTAAAAATAAAATTACTTGTCAAACTAAAATTGCCATGTAAGGACAGAAGGTTGAAGAGAAAATTTTTGAAAAGATAAATAGCATTACTCTTTTAAATATATTACTTCGTATATATTTATTTTCAAGATTTGGACAGTAACACATATGCAAAAGCTAATGCCACGTTGCCTAATCCATCCAGGTCAGCACCTTATCCAATCCGAATGGATCCGTCTTCATTTCTCATCTCTACGTTCTTCCATCCTCCAAAATTCATCATATTATATATATTCTGCTTCCTTTAAATTATATATATATTAATATATATATAAATTTAGTCCGGTGCAGTTAAATCTGAGCTATTGATATTGCTTAAATCAATGTTCAGGATTACCATTTTTTAAAAATGTGGTGGCAATTTGGTAATTTTTGCATCTAGATCAAATTTAAGGTGTGTGGGTTTTCTTCTTATGGTGCGTTATTTTTATGCTTAAAGTGCGTGAGTTTTGTACTTAAGGTACGTGGGTTGTGTGCTTAAGGTGTGTGGACTGTGTGCTTAAGGTGAGTAGTTCTTGAAACTTAAGGTGCGTGGTTTTTGTGCTTAATGTGCATGATTGTTTTGCTTAAGGTGAGTAGTTGAAACTTAAGGTGTGTCAACCTGAGATTTAAGATGCGTAGTTTTCATCTTAAGGTGCGTGGTTTGTGTGCTTAAGGTGTGTCGGCCTAAGGCTTTGGATGCATAGTTTTCCTTCTTTAGGTGTATCAGTCTAAAGGTTTTCTCTACAAAGTCATATTTATGGTAATTCAACTTAAGGTGCGTAGATTAGAAGTTTAAGGTGCATCAGTTTAGAATTTTTTTTTTAAAGAGCATTGATCACCACACAACTACACGGGAAGCTTTAACTGCACATGAATCTTTCATATATATATATATATATATATATATATATATATATATATATATATATATATATATATATACGCCTTGTGTGAAACTGTCTCATGTGACGTATAATATTTTTTTTAGTTAAAATTTAATATTTTTTAAGAATTCATTAAAAAGTATTATATGTCACACGCGAGAATGTCTTATACAAGACTTATTCATATCTCAATCACTTCCAACTTTAATTCAACCTCCATCTATCTCAACCAAATTTCTAAAAATTGAATATTATATGCAGTCATGACAAAATGTTATAAGAACATTGTCAATTTTTCCAAGTAGTTGATGTTTTTATTAAATTTTGTTATGTCAAGTAGAATTTGCACTTATGTGGCTCTATCCAACATATTCAATTCCTCTCTAAAACTATGTCTCTTAAAACTCAGTTCAATTAGTTGGTCAATCTAAAAATAATAACTCTTCTTCACTAACATTAGCATGTTGCAAATTCACTTTTTTATCAATTAACTTTAGAAAACTTGAAGTCGACCTTAAGAATAAAAACAGTATACTTTCAGCTAACAATTATTAAGTAACTAGAATGATGATCAATTGAATCTTCCACCACCTACAAATACAAACAAATACAACCCTCCACACATACATAACAATTCTCTCCTTAATTAATTAACAGTGCAGCATCTATCCAACAGGCAGTGTTGCATGTCGTGGGTGGCAAAATATCTTTGCCATCATAGTCATTTTCCAACATATACATATGCAAGTTGTGAAGCTAGACGAGGTAGTCGTTTCATTAAAACTAAGGAGGGCCAAGGTCGGTTGTTATGTTGCTCTTGTTCTTTTTGCACACAAATAGTTTGGGCACTCAACCTCCATTGCTTACAAATATATACATCCACTCCAAAATCAATCTGGCTTAGATATGCTAGCGTAGTTATGTCGGGAGGTCTTAGTATAAATTAAGTTTTAGGGTATATTTGAACTCAGAATCATATATAAGATATGTTCATCCAAGAACTATGCATACATGATAATAGAACAAAGGTTGAAAGAAGTCGTGGTCACTTGGAGTGGTCTAAGAGTGTTTATATTTATGTGGTGGAGAATTTAGAATGTTATATACTATTTAAGCAAGTGTAATATGCCAGTTGAAGATAAATAATGGTCTTGGAGAGTGAAGTAAGGAACGTAAAAGAGATTACTCGAAAATTGGTGATAAAAATTACTTGCTTTGTTTTTAATATGATCTCGATCGATGATTGTACGTTGAACCCTAATGATTTCAAATATTCCAATATGTTCAGGATGACCCATTCTATTACTGGTTAGATCATATCTCTTTGCCCATAAAAGATGACCAAGCGGAATAGATACAATTAAACCTAACATATTGAGTCAAATCTAATAAGATATGAAGAATAACTCTAATGGGCAAACATGCAAATTTTTACCGTGGACATGGTCTATGTAGCAACGTGGATCATGAAGTAAAACAACGTCATTATATCATTTTAATTACATTATTTTAGTTTCATTTGGTAATATATTACACACACTAGTTTCATTATAGTAAAATTGATATATTATTTTAATAACCCTATAAGTTCATTTCACAATATACGTTACCGCATGAACTCTGCTTTCTAGTTTCATTTTCTACACATACTAGTTTCATTATAGTAACACTAAAGTATCATTTTAATTACACTGTTCATTTGACAATATATATTATTGTATGGGCTATGCTTTTTAATTTCATTTTCCACATACATACACTAGTTTTATTATAGTACCGCTGAAATACGTAGTATTATTTTAATTACACTTCAGATTCATTTTATAATATATGTTATAGCATAAGGTCTATTTTTTAGTTTCATTACCCACGCATATTAGTTTCATTATAATAATACTAAAATATCATTTAATTCTACTATTATTTTATATGACAATATACATATATGTAACGTAATAAGTCATTGGTTTACGATAACAATACAAGAAATATAACAATAACAGCATCGTATTGGACTATGGTCCACACAAAGTTGTGTGACCATAATCCACCGTTTAACAATTGACTCTAACATAAGTACATAACCCCATAACTCTCCACTGTGTTGACCATAGTCCATCGTATAACAACTAACTCTAACATAACCCCATAACTCTAGTCCATCGTATAACAACTAACTCTAACATAACCCCATAACTCTAATACGATTTGAAACGTAACCATGACTAAATACTTTTGGCATTCAAGTAGGGTTGTTATGCCGTGGACCCAGGTCCACCGTCTACATTCACATACACTATACTTTACATTCACACTTTGTAAACTCCAAATTCACACATTACAGGATTATATGTTTAGTAACTATATTACCATTGTTATACATTCACACATTCAAAACTCTATATTCACAGGTCCTATACTCCACATTCACAACTTGAGAACTCCACATTCACATATTACAGGGCTACAAGTTGCTAGAACTTCTTAACTCTATTACAGATTCACACATGCATAACTCTACATTCACGATTTCTATACTCCATATTCACAATTTGAAACCTCCACATTCACACATTTCTGGGCAACTTTACATTCACACAATCATAAATCTACATTCACGATTTCTATACTCTACATTCACACTTTGAAATCTCTACATTCAACAATATGTTTATTAATTTTTTAAAAAAAAAAAGAAAAAAAAAAGAGACAAAAACGACGTAGTTTTGGACCAGGTCCACCTTGTAAGGTGGACCTGGGTCCACGGCATAATTTGCCATTCAAGTATATGCAATAATATGGGCCCCAAAAGGCCAGCAGCATTAGCCCATTAAACATGACATGTCAAGCCCGGCCCAAAGTTATGGCCATGCATGGAATTAGTGAATTAAATGTGTGAAATGCAAATTCCCACAAGTGCTTATTTTTCTGAGTCAGTTTTCGTGCCTCCCAAAACGAGAGGAGATAAGTTGGGTGGACTCGGACCGTTAAACAGACGAAGAAAAGACATGAAACATCTCATGGATTCACCCAAAAAAAAAAACGTGTGAAATGTGAAAACAACAGCTTGCTTTCCACCATCTCTAGCCAATGAGATCAGTTTCAATAGCTACTATTACCCACGACCCATTAGTATTGTCAAAGGAGATCGGGAGTAGTTATTCCATGGACTAGAGATTATCTTGTAAGGTGGATCTGTCACAATTTACATACTAAATGTTCACAATTTAAATTGTGAACATTCAGTATGTAAATTGTGAATATTTACTTATGAACATTCAACATATAAATTATGAATATTTAATATATAAATTGTGTATTCAATGAATTCAACTTTTGGGTGCACAGGATAATTTGTAGTAGATCGGTAAGACCAAGTTGTCAAAACCTGTCATTTTGGTAGGATAGAGTGAGCCTATAATATATTATTAATATAGTATGTCCGTCCTTACTATGGCCCGTGGGCTTTGGAAAGTTAACTCGCTAACATAAATATAGTAAAATATTAATTTTAAAAGCTAATAGTTGAACAATAAAATAGTTTAAATAGTTTTAAAACAATAGTAATCCAAAATTTTATAGTCAATAATAAGCCCAAATAATTCGATACGAGATTATTACAAAATTTAAAAACTTCAAAGGTTAATTCAAATATAAAATAATTTGTTTTAATTGTTAATATTGGCAAGTGGGTGCCTAAATCACCCGCAGGTTGTTACGCCGTGGACCCAGGTCCACCTTGCAAGGTGGACCTGGGTCTACATTCACATACATTATACTCTACATTCACATACACTATACTCTACATTCACAATTTGTAAATTTCACATTCACACATTACAGGATTATATGTTTAGTAACTATATTACCACTGTTATGCATTCACACATTCAAAACTTTATATTCACAGGTCCTATACTCTACATTCACAACTTGAGAACTTCACATTCACACATTACAGGGCTACAAGTTGCTAGAACTTCTTAACTCTATTACAGATTCACACATGCATAACTCTACATTCACGATTTCTATACTCCATATTCACAATTTGAAACCTCCACATTCACACATTTCTGGGCAACTCTACATTCACACAATCATAAATCTACATTCACGATTTCTATACTCTACATTCACACTTTGAAACCTCTACATTCACACATTTTTGGACAACTCTATATTCAACAATATGTTTATTAATTTAAAAAAAAAAAAGAGACAAAAACGACGTAGTTTTGGACCCAGGTCCACCTTGCAAGGTGGACCTGGGTCCACAGCATAATTTGCCGCTTGCCCCATACGTTATTATGTAGTAGGGTGGGTCAACCCAACAAGCTAAACTCACTCAAGAATATGTAATTATGACTAGTTCAGTAGACAGTATTTACGAAAAGAGATTAATGTTTGAACTTTGATAGTGTCGGAATTATGTTCAAGGGTAGACATATTCCTTGTGTACATCTACAATTTGTCCGGTCTGATGAGTCATTGCATCATCCCAAATACTGTGTCGGGGATGTAGGAGACCCTTGGGCTTGGAGATTCGACCCTTTAGGAGAAGAAAAATATGTAATTATGACTCACAAGGGGTGATTAAGTAGGTGAAACATTATTCTTCTACTTGACATTCAAGATTCTTGTCAAAATTCTTTCGATTAAGTATGTCATACAAGATTTTTCTAATGTGTTATACTTATTACACTTCTTGATAGCATTAATTAGTGTGGTCGAGAATTATACTAATTGTAAGAAATTGTATCATCACTCTACTAGCCATGAGGTATGCATTAGGCGCACCTACTTTCATTTTACTTGGCACCTTAAAAATTATGAAAAAATTTCAAGGGCTTAGCATGCTCCAACTCTATCACTTTTAAACTTTTTGAATATAAATATATTTTTCAATTATAATTAACCTTCAATTGTACCAAATTAACAACCACCCACATTATTTACTCCCCAACAAAAAAAAAATCATTAATCTAACCACCAAAAGTGGGCCCACAGCTATCCATAGAATCTCAACACTGAACGCAGAACGCTCATCCACCTCAAACAATAATTAAGACCGACGAAATCTTTTGCCGATTGTGCAAACTTTAATAAATGAATTGCTTAAAAAAATGAAGTCCTTATTCAGATATTTTGTTTGTAGGCAAAACGCCCAAAGAGAAATTATAATTAGTCGCATTAACGTGTTAATCAATGCGAAGAAATTAATAACCTTACTTTGCTAATAACACTATTAATTCTTTTGTGTGCACTAATCTTTACCCATTATTAACCATGGACCGATTCAACCTGAAAATGTCGATAGACAATCTTGAAATTACCAAGCAGACCTATTCGTTCCTATTGACTCTGTTATAAAAGCACAAAGAGTTTAATATCGTCTCGTGTCATTAGATCATAAGATCATTATCGGTGAGAGATTGATAAAAATGATAAAAACTACCATCTGTCCCATTTTATCTGTCTTGCTTATTATTCATTTGTCAAACCAACTCTTTCTTCTTCTTTTTTTTTTTATTGTTTTTTTAGTATTTTTTACTTATTTTTAAATTTGATTTTTGTGTTTAATAGTACTTTTAGTGTAGTTTTTAAATATATACATTTTGTATACTAATACTAAACTTAATATTATGAAAAATTAGATTAAAAATAAATTCAGCCAAGCCTCGTTAACTAAACAAAACACATAAAATTGGACGGAGGGAGTACTTGTTTACTAGATGTACAAGCAACAACTTTGAAAATTTAGAATTACTCATAAGATAAATTAAAATATCTAATGTATCAAAGAATTAAAAAAGAAAACAAGCGACTCAAACGATAAGGCTAACATTCTTACGTGGCGAAACTAAAAAACTGGCAGGCTTTCTCTGCCGGTTCACCAAACTCACCTTTCTGGTACAAGTACTTTAGGTGCAGTGTCTTTGTCTCTGCATGTCGGAAGAGATAAAACTAATATTTTCAGAAAAATGAGAAGTTAGAACACCGGCAGAACAGATTATAAGATTACCGTTCTCTGGTTTCACTGATCGAGACTGCGCCATGGCCACTACAAACGTGTATATAGTGTAAGTTTCCTGAATATTCGAGGTTCCGATCATTCTATAACCCACGGCCATGGATTTAATCTTTCTGAAATTGGGTTTTGATTCAGGTTTTACTCCCTGTACGGGCATGTGGAGACCATGGCGAGAGAGATACAGAAGGGGGCGAATTCTGTGGATGGCGTCAAAGCAACACTTTGGCAGGTTTAATTTTGCCTTAAACTTAATAAGATTCAGTCTTTAAAAGTACGATTTGGTTTTGTATGATTTTGATTGTGTGTACGAATGAATATATAGGTTCCTGAGACCCTTCCCGACAGGGTTTTGGAGAAGATGAAGAGTCATCCCAAAGCCGATGATGTTCCTGTGATCTCGCCTGAACAGCTTTTGGAGGCTGATGGTTTCCTCTTTGGTAGCCCTTCTAGGTTTGGGGTGATGGCTGCTCAGATGAAGGCTTTTTTTGATGCCACACATCCGTTGTGGGCCACTCAAGCTCTCGCCGGAAAGCCCGCCGGAATCTTCTGGAGTACCGGCTTCCATGGCGGCGGCCAAGAACTTACAGCGTCAGTCTTCTTTCTTTGCTTCCTTCCCTTTAATTTTCTGCCCACACAATGCAAATTATTCTATAGACCCGAGTCTAAATACACAATTTACATACCGAAATAATTTATATACTGAAGCCATTGTGAACCTTCAGTATGTAAATACAGGAGTCCATGGTATAATTATTGCTAACCTAACTAAATAGTGGAAGGTAAATTACTATGACTCAACTGCTCATTAGGCGGAAAAGATTGATTACAAGCTCTTAGCTTCACAAAGTGCTCATCACATTCGTGCAACTCTCACTATTGTCAAAGGACTTCCCGCTCATAATTTACCGCTTAGGAATCAATTGAGCTATTCGTGCCAGTCTTCCTTTAGTTTTTCTAGTGACAAAGAAACTTGCAGTACTTAAAGTCTGCATTAGATAAACCTGTCTTAACTATAGACAGCAAAAGATTACAAGAAAGTAAATCATCAACTTAGATTATCTATTGTTGATCGGCTTATTAAATAAAAAAATGTCACTCATACTGAGAGTCGAGCTTGTAACATGTGATTATCAAGTCAACAATCAGATCAATGTGACTGAATTTCTGTCTCACCATCCATTAGTGTATATGCAGGTTAACAGCAATAACACAATTAGCACATCATGGCATGATATTTGTGCCTGTTGGATACACTTTTGGGAGTGGAATGTTTGAGATGAATGAAGTGAGAGGAGGGTCCAGCTATGGGGCTGGAACATATGCAGCAGATGGATCTCGTCAGCCCACACAACTGGAACTGCAACAGGCCTTTCATCAAGGGAAGTACACTGCAGAAATCACCAAGAAGCTCAAGACCAAAACTTGAATCATAGTATGAATATATGCCCAGATCTTGATCACAACTGTATATCAACAAAAGTTTAGTTGCACATGTACATTGTTGTTTTGTTCCCAACATCTAATTTAAAGTATAACTATTATTATAAGCTCTCAATCTTTGTGTTTTCTTGAGAGGCACATGCCATGGCCCATGGCAGAACTGGAACCATAACCTTTGTAAGTATAATTATTCAAGAATCCATCTCAGAGTATTCGGTTGAGCATAAATATAAATATGCAGTCCAACTATCAGCTTAGGTTTTTAGTTGAGATGGAGCACATGCTTCAATTTGGTATCAGAGCCACCCAAAAGGTCATGGTTTCGAAGGCTTTTAGTTGAGATGAAACACATGCTTCAATTTTCAGAAGTAAAGATGAATTTATGTACATTTCAGTGCTGACACAACAGAATCCCAAAAGTGAAATGGCCACAAAACCAAGAACATTTCAAGAACCAGCAAATCAATGTTTTGACTAGCTAGTACTACTAACTATATGACTTGAGCAACTGCAAAGATAGGAACACATAGAACAGGGATTCACAGGGCAGGATAGTGAAGCTGTTGTTGAAATTGTTTACAAGGGAATTATGTACAGATAGATATTCAAGCCACTCTCACCGCCCTCACCGAAGGTGAGAACCATAGGGAGTGAAGCGCGGGTCTGGGAGGATAATTGGTAGGTTTTCGATGTACCTATACAGCCTCTTCCAGTCCTCCCTTAGAATTAGAGGTAGCTCGACAGTGTCACTCTTCTCCACGCATACCCAAAGGTCGTCCGAGTTTACTCGTCTGAGATTGCTTCGACAAAAGGGGCACGACTGAGACCGGCTGCGCCTGAAGAAATAAGCAAACCAGTTGAGTGAAAACCGGCATAGCGTATTTGTTAAAACACAAAAAATGACACCGAAAAACTTACCATTCCTGGAAGCATCTTAAGCAGAGCGAATGCCTGCAGTCTGGCATAACAACTTTGCTATTAGGTTCCAAGCAGATTCCACATTCCGCTTCCCTTTCCAATTCAATTTCAGAAAGCTTCCCTTTGGTCGAATACCGGAGCGAACATATTTCTTTCTGTTTCATTTCTTCGAAATCAGTAATCCCTCTTTGGATTTGCAGTGACGGGAAAATTATCTCTGTTTTCCACAGGCAGTATCGTTAGAACAACGTAACAATAGAATAACACATCGTTCAATAAAACAACGAAGAGTATCCATTATCCAACTACATTTTCTTGATCCAATCTCACTCACTCACCATAAAATTCTCGAATGCTGGCTCTCCTTTCCTTAATGTACATAGATGTTTTACCATCAGCATACGCCTGCAACACGAAAAAAACGTTCTTATTCTATAATGCCGGCTAGATTTCACTCTGCTAGTGGATCCACAAGAGCAGAACATAAAGAACGACCAAAATCACGAGAGATTCACCATATATACAAGAACTTCAAGCAGCCCTAGCGCGCCAGCAACCTTACAATCAAACCATTGAAGGAGAAAAAGACAGAATTGCGAAGCTGGACTGTAGGCCAGTCTCATTTGAATACACGCTCCATCGAGCTCCCTGCGATGGCCTAACGCTCTGATGCAGAGATGGAAACACAATAAGCCACAAACATAAATGAAGCTATGCCTTATCAAATTTATTACATTAACACAATTCCTCATTCCCTCCCAAGCCTGAATCTTATTTGTATTGATCACCATTGCCAATATCTCCAACTCTATCCTAAGTTATAGAGTCCACAAAAGAGGCTAAAACATGAATGGGCCCAATTCCTCCCACAAATTCAATTATCAAGAACTGAAACTCTCCAGTTCACTGAACCACAGTTCTACAAGACTACAACAGCTTTTTAAGATAAATCTACTTAAAACATATAAACAATTTCTTCAGAAACCTCTTCTTTCAAGCCAATCTCAGCAACCTTATAGTAGGCAAAACAAAACAAATTAAAAATCACAACTTTTCCACAACTTTGCCCTAACCAACAATCTTTGTAAACACAATTTAACACCAAAACAGAAAATCCATAAATTTATCATTAAAAGCTACAAAATAACTTCCAAAAGCCTCAAATTGACCAACAATACCAGAGCAAAAAAAAAAAAACAGAGAGACCAGGGGAGCTTACATAGTGTTGGCGAGCTGAATATCAGCTTCCAGAGCTTTGAGTGAATCCTTGAATGATCTACCCATGGCTTTCCTCAATGTTCTCAGCAGAAACAATCAAAATCCAACAACTCTCATACAAGAACTAATAAAGCCCCCCACTTTCCCACAAAAACAATTAAAGATGAAAACCCCAAAAAATATCTCCAACTCTCTGACACTATGATCGCCGATTAACCGCCTTTTTTTTTCCGACTCCCCTCTGTTCTTTGATTTCTACTTCTTCTGGCTACTTCCAGAATTCTCACACTACACTTAATGATCACTTTACAATTGAATTTTCCAAGCTTATTAAATACCCAAAAACAAAAAATCTAAAGCTCTTTTTTTTTTTTTTTTTTTTAAGATAGAATTTACTCCGTAGAATTTATTAATGTTTATATAATTGCAACCTTATCCATTATCGATGTCTGTAGAAGGGAATGATACCATGCGAATCAGTAACACTACAGAACTCTGTCAGCTGGGAGTTATTGGGGTAATTCCGTCATTTCGAAATTAGTATGTTGACGTGGCAAGGGGACATTGGGGGAGCAGATTTGTGATAGCATAAGGATGGCTACACAGGAAAGAAACTAAAAAACCGGGAAAGCTATGGGATTGCGGTTTTGGAAAATTGGGCGGCCCACAGGAGTGAAGATTAAGGAAAGGAGACAAATCACCCAATAAAAATGACAAAAAGGTAATGATTGAACTTAGCCATTTTATTATAAGGAAATGATAATAATACTATAGGCAAATGATATATGATAAATATCTATTTTTATTACAATGAAGATTTATTTTAATGTACTAAAAGTTCATATTTAAATAATATATCAAGAATGAATTTATAATACATTAGTCTTCAAAAACTAAATATATTTTATATTAAAAATAATAGATATTTGGTATACTAAAAGCCTAAAAATTAACATGTTGTCTATTTTTCACCTTATAATATGGATTATGATCTACGAAATAATGATTGTATAGTTAATTCTGTAAATATATTTATCATTTTTTATTATAATAATTGACTAAATATCATTAGTTTAATTAGCAATTCAATACCTTTTTGTCATATTTATTGGGTGATTCAGTTCTTCTTTTTTATTCTTCACTACAAGAACATTTACAATAGTTTAAATTTTCTTTTAAACAAAAATTTTTAGTTGAGGTTAACAAGTCGGGTAAGAAAAATAACAAAAATAAATAAATAAACATATCTACATAAAAGCTAAAAAGTAATTTTCAATTGGTGACCACTTTAAAGACCCAACGAGTATGTGTCTACTGAGTCTGAGTACTCTAAATGCTCTCAAACACATAATATATAAGAAACTTTGTTTGTTTTAGTTGGACAACAAATCCTAAATAACATATATATAAACCTCAATATTTTCTTTCTTCCATATCAACAAAAATTTCTGGAAAAAATAATCATATTGAAGTTGGTTTTATAGGCTGCCCAATTTCCAAAATCGCAATTCAATAATTTTTTTTAAAAAAAAATAGTTTCTTTCCTATATATGCAACTATTCTGATATCATCAGAACTTCACAAGTCTAATCATCCCATAAGTTGTTATGCCATGACCGTGTACACATTGCAAAGTGGAACCAAGTTCATGTTCACAATTTTAGAACTCTATTTTCATAATATTTAAACCTTATGTTCACAATTTTTAAAATTTTATGTTCACAATTTTTTAATTCTATATTCATAATTTTTGAACTATATATTCCCAATTACACAATTTCAGAACTCTATTTTCACAATTTCAGAACTCTATGTTCACAATTTCAGAACTTTATATTCACAATTTTATAACTCTATATTCAATAGTATAACACAATTTTTGAATTTATATAACAAAATTGTGAATGTTGAGTAATGTAATTTTGTATATTGAGATTTAAAATTGTGAATATAAAGTTTTAAAATTGTGAACATAGAATTCTTAAAATTGTAAATATAGGGTTTTTAAATTGTGAACATGGACATGAGTTTACCTTGCAAGGTGGACCCGGATCCATAGCATAATTTGTAATCATGCCCCCATGTTGCCTTGTCTAGTTGTTATGCTATGGACCCGGGTGCACCTTGCAAGGTGGACCCGGGTCTATGTTCACAATTTTATAATTCTATATTCACAATTTCATAACCCCATGTTCACAATTTCATAACCCTATGTTCACAATTTTATAACTCCATGTTCATAGCTTTATAACTTCATGTTCACAATTTCATAGCTTTACGTTCGCAATTTCAAAACTCTATGTTCACAATTTTATAACTCTATATTCACAATTTCATAACTCTATGTTTAATAGTATCAAAACTCTAGGTTCCAAAATATAAAACAATTTTTGAATTTATATAACAAAATTGTGAATATAGATTTCAAAAGTTGTGAATATTAAGTAATGTAATTTTGTATATGGAGATCTAAAATTGTGAATATAGAGTTCTAAAATTGTGAACATATAATTTTAAATTTGTGAACATAGACCCAAGTAAGGTGAACCCGAGTCTATAGCATAATTTGCCTGCCTTGTCAACCACTCTTCAAAATGACAAAATTGTTCATATTCTCCAGCCCATGTATGCTCACAACCCAACTTGCCTAACGATATATGGTGCACCACAATTCACTATGAGTATTGTGAATCATAATCCAAATTATGAACATATGATTAATAAATATATACCTTTAGTTAAAAAATATTGAACAAGAAAAATCAACAGATATTGAACAAGAAATCAATTTGATAATTGGTTAGCCTATCAATTGGCACAAATTATATCATTAGGGTAATAAAAATCAACCAACGGATATTGAACAAGAAATCAATTTGATAATAAAAGTAAATCAATTTCATCAACAAATACTTACATTTTAATCCTTTAATCAAACTATTAATTATATATATTAAAAAAAAGCATAAATTAATCACCAAGAAATAACCTATAAGTACATAAACAAGCAAAAATTAGTCTAAAACAAAGCAACATATAAATTTTAAGATACATGTTGGGTTGTTGTCAACTAGAGCTTCAGATCAAACAGATCTAATAGAAAGTTCAACCTAGCTATGCTCAAAAGCTCACACAATTATGAAGCCAAGTAAACATGTTGCAAAATCAAGTAACATAATTTACAGATAGTGTAGAATCAATGAACCTTCAAATTCAAAACAAAAATACAAGTAAGTTGAGAAATTACTTACAAATTAAGGTAAAATTGAAAGTTAAGAACAATATATATACCAACATGGAGGTAGAATTAGTAACGATCATCTGTGCGTTAACAATTAGGAGAAATGAAATCGACGAACTTGGGAGTCTCGATCTTTTTGTATAACTCCTGGTCTTTTCTAATGTGCATATTACATCCAAGTGTCAGTAAAAACAAATCGAATTTTGAATTTTCTTACCATTTTGGCTATACGGTGAAGCATTTGCCATTGAACCAGTGACGGAAAGTCATCGTTCATTGTTCATCGTTGAAACAGCGTGAACTCGTTGCTCTAGCGAGCAACCGAGAGAGAGAGAGAGAGAGAGAGAGAGAGAGAGAGAGAGAGAGAGAGAGAGAGAGAGGAGAGAGAATCTTTCAATCAGACGTTCATTGATTTGAGACTTTGTGATGTTGCGCTTTTATCAATATCTGATCTGTCGATTTTGATTATTCGCTTCTTTCAAAATTAGGGGATTTAGAGCTTTCTAGAAAAAGGGATCGAGAGGACTAGGTTATTTGGGATGGACCAAATAAACCTGATTTTTTCAAGTCTGATATATTACGACCCATACCACCTATGACTAAACAAGCCCAAATCGACAAGTTATTTCCATTTTGGCAACTCTAGTTATTAGAAGATAAATAATCAATTTGGGCATACAATTTGACGCGGACGAAGATAAACGATGTATCTCTTAAGTCACTCGATAGAGTTATTAACTCCAACAAAGGTCCTCTAAGTATAGTGATTTCTCACAATTGGTGTTTGTCTTTTAATTTGGACAATTTTGACACTTGACAATTAAAACCTTTTCAATGTTGGTCCTTAACTTTCTTCACAAGCTCATTAAGTGGACGTCAAATGAAGGGGTAAAACTATCTTTTTACCTAATGAGTGTATAATTCCTAGTTGTTCCCCTCTGTATATGTCGACAAGTGGGTGTATATCGTACCAACACTACTCCATGGGAGGGTACTCCATTAACGAACTGAAGTTTATATAAGAGAAGAAGAAAAAGTATGAGGATATTAGGATAATTAGTAGTAGAAACTCTTAAGAAGAAAGAGCTTTATGATTCTGGAATGAGCGAAATCACACAGAGAGAGGTTCAATCGTTGTTGGGCCTTCGCGCCCTACTACGCTTGCAATTGTACCCCGACCGCCATTGGAGAGCTTCTTCAACAATGAGTTCATACCCAGTTTCAGCCCAAGTCCTATGATCCTTGTGTCCAGCTTTTTCGCCAACTACGATGGATGCTCTTTCTCCTAGATGCTGGCCGGAGCCATGGCTTCCCCACTCGCGAAACCTAGTCTTTTGGAGGATAGCTCATCAAAGAAGGCGAGTTCTGGGCTGGGGAGTGAGAAACAATCCAGGTATAAGCAGAATCAGCCGGTGAGGTTGGCGGTGGCTGCTCTGTCGCTGTTGTTAGTTGTCTCGCCAGGGTTAAGTCCTTTCGAGTTGTTCAATTCACCCGGGTTCCTCTCTCCTCTTCAGGTAATTCACTCAATTGCTCAATTTCATTGATTATTATGATGGGTTCTCTATTTTGATATTCTTAGCTTTTGCTTATCTTCATATATGTCGGGTATACTTAAGGGAAGGACGAGGAACTATGCACTCAGTTGGTGAAAAAAAGGTTTTACCCTTCCAGTTGAGGTCCACTTAACGAGCTTATGACGAAAGGACAACATTGAAAAGATTTTGATAGTCAAGTGTCAATATTGTCCAAATTGAAAGACGATGACCAATTATAGAAAATCACTATACTTAGAGGACCTTTGCTGGAATTAACTCCACTTAATATGATAGTAAATAAACCTTCCTTCTCATTTAGACACAATGAAAAATCCTATCAATTCTGATGTAGCTTTGGCATTCTGAGCATGCTTTTCAAAGTGATTTGTCAAAATCAATTGATTACCACTATACCAAAATATATAGTTAATAGCAAAGGTACAACTTTATTTCTTTACAATTGCGTAGGAGTCATTGCAACATTCCGGTGACATAATAGTGTACTTGGCTCTTCGAGCCACCACCCAACACATGAATTGGATCAAGGAAGCTTACATGATCTTGAGATGATTCCCCTTTGTTCAAATGTGAAGGTCTAGGTTTATCTTCTCACATCACAATTCATATTTGCTCTATAAACACATTGCAAAGAGTAATTGAGTGGGCTGAGCATTATTCTAGCTTGTACAGTACCTAAAAGGTTACAAGTTTGATTCTTACACTACTACAAATAAATCTTTTAACGTCGGTTTTCTTTCGACGTCGTTCTTCTAAACGTAGTATATTAAAGAAACGACGTCGTGTATTGAACCGACGCCGTAGCTATTTATTAAAAAAATAATAATACGACGTTAGTTCTTGGCCAAGAATCGACATCATATATTTTATAAAAAAATAAAATAAAATAGCCTACAACGTCGGTTCTTCAATCGTAGCTATCTTCGGTTCAATACGTTTAAGGGTATGTTTGGCAAACCTAGCTGAAAAGGTAGCTTAAAGCTGAAAAGTAGCTGAAAACTGAAAAGCTATAAGCTCGAAGCTGAAATCTAAAGAGCTGTTAAGCTAGCTGTTATGCTTAAAAGTGTTTGGTAAAATTAGCTTTTTGATAAGCTGATAAATGTAAAAAGACTAAAAAGGACATCTTCATACAATTTATATAATTTTAAATTTAAATAGGTTTGTTTATATATTAAAATATAAAATAATGAAATCAATATATTTAAATAAAATATAAAGTAAGAACATATATTTGAAAATATATAAAATAAAAAAAATGTTTATAATTCATAAGATTAGTTCATACAAAAATTAATGTTCAAACATAAATGTCAAACTGAAATTACTACCAAACATAATGAAAAGAAAATGTTAAAAGGGTTTAATTGAGAAGATTGGTAAAGGATGTCATTTATTTAAAATAATAAGGATAAAGATGGAAAAAAGTTAAAAAGCTAATAGCTTATTTTTGAAAAGCTACCCCAAGTAGTGTTTCAAAATAAGCTCTTATTTTAAGTTACTCTAGCTTATTTTGAGAACATTACCAAACAGAGCTTATAGCTTATTAGTAGCTTAAAATAAGATATAAACTCCTAAATAAACTCTGCCAAACATAGCCTAAGTGAAAAGCTATTTAAACGTATACAGGCCCCTGTTTGGTAAATGGTTGTTGGCTGATTGGGTTGGCTGTTTGGGTTAGAAGGTATGATTTGTTGATAATATTAGCTGATTGTAGAAAGTTGTTTGATAAATTGGTTGTTAGCTGATAGCTATTTGGTATAATTTCTTTTCTCAAAAAGCTAATTGAAAATGCTGTTTTGAGTAGCCTTTTGAATTTTAGCATTTTGAAGTTACAAAAAACTTATTAACCAAATAAGTAATAGTGATCAAATAAGCCAAAATTGACTGATATGCTGATTATTTACCAAACAGGGTCACAATGTTTCGGTGGTAATATAATCATGATTTGAAGGTCAAAATTATCAACACTACCTCTCCCTAGCTATCTTCGATCGATTTGGTGACTTTGTAGTAACGGGTTCATAAGGTAAGATCGTATGCCACTAAATAAGAAACCATAACTCTTCAATTTGAATTTAGTATTTGAATATAAGAATTAGGGTGTGTTTGGTTCAACATGCATGACAATCAAAATTGGGATGAGAATCAAATACTTGATAATTGAAATAAGTTTTGGTGAAAGTATTTTGCATGTTTGTTAATAGATTGGAATTGGAATAATTATCAATAATACTGTTGTTTTGTTATGTATGACCTTATAATTAGATTTAAGATTTTAAAAATATAAAAAATAAAAAATAAAAAAGACAATTGATCTTAATATAATGCCATCCAAATCACAATATGAACAACAAATCAAAACAAAAATCTAAAATCACTAATCCATTGCAATGACGAGGCGATGAAATTTAGAAGGCAATGAAATGATGAGAATAAGGCGAAAATAATGGGATGATACCTAAATTAAATTAGGTAATGAGTTTTTTAGTTATAGGCATTAGGCAGGGACGGAGCTATAGTGGGAGCACCTGCCCCCACTCACCCCACCCCCATCCCTATATAGCGTTGTATGTATATGTGTATATATAGTTTATGTTTTAGATATAAATATAAAAAACAGATTAGATAAATAAAGGGTTAGGAGTTTTTATTCTCTTTATTAAAGTTATGATTTGTTTTATTTTTCGCATATATCTAATACGGAGTAATATTTATCATTATATTTCTAAAGTGTTTCTTTTTTTTTTTTTTTTTTAACCATCTCTTTTGTTTTTATATTTTGTCCCATGGAAGATATTTCTGACTACGTCCCTGATTATAAGGATAGTCAAATCACCTATGTTTTAAAATATTGTTAACCAAATAACGTGTATGATTATTTGATTATACATCCTTAATCCTTAATATTTATGCAACGTAACTATATATGTGAACGTAACGAAAGCGTCTATATGTCACAGCTGAAACGAAAGCAAAACTTGATGGAAGTCAGGAAGCATCTTCGATCTTCTCGAAGTATATCTCACTGAAAGCAAAGCAAAGCTAGCCGCCGTCTGCGTCGACGGCATGAAGCTGCCAACTCTGACCTGGCCACTGCTCCGACGAATTGAATAAGCGGCAGAGATGAGATCAGGGTTTGGGTTAACCATATATCAACGACGCATGCATGCATGCATGCACGTACAGAGACGACTCAATACAATGAAGGTGGTCAATGCAAAATAAACACATGACGATTACAAAATGCCATGCAATGCATGCATGTGAAGATTGACGTACAGAAAGAAGACTGAAAGTGACTGCACAGATGGATCGAGAAGGTGGCAGATCTAACATCCCGATGCTTCCCGTGATGACGTTGACTGATGATCCAGCACCGTACATATACCCTGGGTGGGTATATTTCATGTGAGGTTTTTGCCTGCTTCATCATCATCAATTTGATGGAGACATGGAAGTTGAGATCTATGGATCGAGATTCGTTAATCACGTACTACACGAGACTTTTATATATGTACTCTTTTCTTGCATTTTGTGTCAACATTTCTTTTTGTGTTCACACGTGTATAGAGAGGTATAAGTCAATCTTTTAGTTTAAAGTGGTCAACTATAAATATATTAAACTGATTTACCTTATTGTGAACTTTTGTCAGAATGTCGAGGTGTGCTTGGTCAACTATAAATAAATTAAATTGATTTACCTTATGATGGTGTTACCATGATTTTTGTAGTAGTTAGTTTTTTTTTTTTTTTCCTTCCATTATATTTCAGTGAGGATATGATGGTGTTACCATGATTTTTGTAGTAGTTAGTTTTTTTTTTTTTTCCTTCCATTATATTTTAGTGAAATGGTGCATGCTTTACCTCATTACATGTCCATCTATACTTTCTCAACTTAATGAAGCACAAAGAGTCAATATCGCATCCACAGAGGCTCGATCTCATGACCTCTATGGGAGAGTCACTACATGCCATTTGAACACAAGGTGCTTGCCACAATGGTGTTACCTTTTATTTTTGTAGTAGTTAATTTTTTTTCTTCCATTATATTTTAGAAAAAGCAATTAAAAAAATACTTGGAATGTAGTTGACTAAAACTATTATTATTATTATTATTATTATTATTATTATTATTATTATTATTATTATTATTTGACTATATATTGGATAAGGTAATAAGATAGTATGCCACTAATTACTATCTTGACCATTCAGGTGTTCAGAAAGAGTGGGGATCAATTTCACATGCAGTTCAACACTTCAACTTGTCTTCCATTAACTTTATTGACATTTTTCTTTTACTTTTCCCACCCCAAAAAAGCATCCATACAAGTTGGATATATCATCAGGGCCGGTCCTGAGCACGGGCGGGCTGGGCGACCGCCCAGGGCCCCATGCTAGAAGGGGCCCAACCATATATATGTATATGTATACATATATATTATAGTGTTATAATTATATTAAAAAACAAACAAATGGAGTAGCTCTAGTGGTAAGTGAGCTCTCTCTGTGAGGAAGAATTTAAAGACTGAGGAGAACTTTTTGAAAATATTCACCTGTTTTTTTTTCTTTAACGCAGCTAATAGAATCACAAAGAGGACATATAAATAAATTTTTCAAAAAAACAGAATAATCTAATGAAAATTTGAAACAGTCTAAAGAAAATAAATGTATTTCATGTTATTTGAGATTATTATTTTTTAGTATTATTAAATTTTAATTTTAATTTTTTATATAAGGCCCATTTTTTTAAATTTCGCCCAGGGCCTCCAAAATGTTTGGACCGGCCATGTATATCATTTTACTATAGTATGACTTCCACCATCTCTTTACATATAATTTAAAATTGAGAAGAAAAAAATAATAATATTTCATATTAAATCCAATTAAAAAAATTTACAATGTTATTGATAAGATCAATTTAGATCAGCACCACAAAAGTATATGATTATATACTTTACTCAATATTTAACCTTATAGTTACAGTAGCTATCCACTTACTAACCATTTCAAATTACCATATTAGATACTTAATCATTTTCTCTTTTAAGAAATTTTTTTGGGTTTAATTTTAGTATATCATTTGTGTCACGCATGATATGAGAAGTGCAACTTGCGTGTGTGGTTGAGTGAAAGGAACACATACATCCATCCTTAATCAAAGGTCAATGGTTCGATCCTTGACTTTGGGTATGGAGCGACCTTAAATCTCCAGGTCAGCTGTCCATCTGCCCCACCTAATAGAGGAAAAAACCCTTGGCTACACCCAACAAAAAAAATGATATGAGAAGTGCAAGCTATGTGCTGTTAAAGTGGTCTCTTAAAGAGAATTTGTGTCCAAACACTTCTCCTTAGCTTCTATTCAAATCGAAACCAAACGGATCCACAGCTGTTTTTTATGGAAAAGTTGAGCGAAATTGGCAAAATTTGATCGAGCTTCCGTTGAGAATGCAATGTATCGGTGAGCCACGATGTTATAATCTAAAAATAGAAAAGAAAGCCATTAAAGATAGCAATAAAATACGGAGAAAAGAAAAAAAATTTATGAAATGTTGACTATAAATAGGAAGAAAAAGAGAATAGGAAAATGATGATGAAATACTAGCGCTATAAATAGGAAGAAAAGGATAAGAAGATAGATAATAAATCAAAATGAATATGCATGCATTCTGAGATTGAGAGAAACTAAACGCATATTTATATGTTTGATCCCCCAAAATTGATCAAAAATTCAATTGAATTTTGTGTAATTAATGATAGAATAATGATACATAATGGTTTTAATTTGTAGAGAAAAATAATAATGCTTTTTGAAAAAAATCATCATTTGATTATTTAGTTTTCAAATGTATTAATTTTTTACCGTTTTTTCTGTTTAGCTTGGCTTGCATTCGACCAAAGTTTCCTCTAGTGGATTATTATAACTAATAATAGATAGATAGCATTGGAGTGAAAGCCTTTGGATAGTGACTAAGCATTAACATGACATGTGTCTCTATCACAATTTATGTAGTTTTTTTATTCTCCCGTTATAAGAAAAAAAATGTCATAATATTATTTATAATTAAAAAAGTTCAATATGACAATAAAGAAAACATGTTAAGAAGTGAATGTAACATGATTATAAGAAAAAATTGAAGTATTTATATATAGGGAATTCTATTCTTACAAAAAGTAACATTAATTCTAATAAAACCACATAGCTTCAATTCCTAATATTCACTCACATCCTATTAAATTTTCAATTCACATATACCTAAGTACCAAACATTCGATTTTTTTTTTTCTAAAATTGATTTTTGATATTTATATAAGCATATAATATATTAGAGTTTATTACCAAAATGGTCCATCGACTATTGCAAAATTACCAATTTGGTCCTCAACAATTTTTCGACCCAACTAAATCTCTCGACTTTGAAAATTTTAACCAATTTGGTCCTCTGTTTTTTTTGCCGTTAAAATTGGGACCAAATTAGTAATTTTTCTATAGTCAAGGGACCAAATTGGTAGTTAATTTTTCACTGAAATGGTCCCTTGATTATAGCAAAATTACCAATTTAGTCCTGATTTTAACGGCAAAATAAACAGAGGACCAAATTGGTTAAAATTTTCAAAGTCGAAGAACTTAATTGGGTACGAAAAATTGTCGAGGATCAAATTGGTAATTTTACAATAGTCGAGGGACCATTTCGATAATAAACTCAATATATTATGTGCATTGCAAAGATAAGATACTAGTAAAAATAAAATATTAAAAAAAAAAGACAAAAAGATTATATATATTATATATTAGGTATTAAATGTTAAAAGAAGTAATTAATAACATTCATCTTTTACTAACTTTTATATAAAATCTTCTATGATTTGATTTTAATTTATCTAATTCACAATGACTAATGTTATATTTTCTTTCTAACTACCTCCTAATATTCACCTCATCACATCATTAACTTATTCTTTTCTTATCCAATTTTAATAAGTGTTTAACCGCAAATTATATAGTGGACCATGGTCCACAATGCATTGTGGACCATGGTCATGGCTGATAGTGCAGTTGTGTTGAAAGGATACTGCAGTTGTGTTGAACTGATACTGCAGTTGTGTTGAAAGGAAACTGAGTTGCGCGAAACAGAGGTCGTTCATCCGTTCAACACCACTGCAGTATCCGTTCACCACAACTTCAGTATCCGTTCAACACAACTACAGTTCCAGACAGATTAAACGTTCTCTGTTTCGTCGCAACTGCAGTTTCCTTTCAACACAGCTGTAGTATCTGTTCAACACAACTGCAGTATCCTTTCAACACAACTACAGTATCAGCCATGACCCTTGTAGACCATGGTCCACGGTATAACTACTGGTGTTTAACACCATATTAGGAAACATTATTTTTCTTTTTTTTTTCCTTTCCTTCTTCTTTTTCCTAGTTGGCATCTCAAAAAAATTGATTCAAAAACTTCAGAGAATGCCTTATTATCAAAAAAAAACTTCAGAGAATACCTTTGAATTCAAGTTATAGTTTAACAAAATTGGTAAATCTGAGTTAACTTAAAAAGGAAATAAAAAAAAATGTTACTAGAAGATTGTTGTTGTGATCATGTGGAGGATATGTGTCGCGTGATTAAACTTCCGTGAGAAGAGGGCAAAACAAATCACCGTTAAATGTCCGCATTCACCCCCATTACACCTCACTGCTAACGTAACAAGTCGTAGACTATCAAGGATATTTCCGTCATTTCAGTTTTTCAAAAAGTTGTTCCCGGGCTTAAATATCGCGAAGCTGGTTCGTTATTGCTTGTTAGCACTCTCCAAACCATATTTCTCTCCCTGCAAATCTCATCAAATTCAAAATATCTTTCAGATTTATATACACAAAAACCCGATACTATACCCTAAATCGGAGACAGAGAGAGAGAGAGAGAGAGAAGGGGAGTGTTGAGGAAAATGGCGGCGTCGGATGGGAGTGAGTATTTCGCGGTGGATGTGGAGGCGCAGGTGGATAATTTCCCGAGGCAGTCAAACGCGGAGTCGGTTGCGCAGGATGAGGAGGAGCTGATGTGGGCGGCGTTGGAGCGATTGCCGTCTCGGAAGCGGCAGAACTTCGCGCTGTTGAAGCGCGCGCCTTCTCGGATAACCGCCGACGACGATGCTGCCGGCGGCGGCGCCAGGGAGAAGACTGAGGCCATTGATGTACGGAAGCTCAATCGCGTCACTCGCGAACTAGTCGTCAAGCAAGCCTTGGCGACTTCCGAACAGGATAATTACAAGCTCCTCGCCGCCATTAAAGAGCGCCTCGACCGGTAGCTTTACTTCTCTCTCTCTCTCTCTATACATATGTGAATATATATGCGTACGTGAAACTACCGCGCGTTACGACGGAAGTTTGTTGATGGCGTTTGTTCCTGTACTCTTTCTGTTTTGAGATTAATTAATTAAGCATGCTTTGATATATGGAAATGTAACAAATTAAAACTAGTTTACTACTCTGCTAAGATGGATAACTAGCCAGCCTAATTATTGATATGGTTATTGGACTTAAATGCATTGAATTGGAAAATATGATTCTTCAATTTATATCATCTAACTAAGCAGATTATCTTTTTGCATGCTCCTGTGCTTGTCTTAATTGTATTTGCATCCTTTGATACTTACTTCTGAACAATTCAGAGTTTACTTTTTCAAAACCTGCATTATATTGCACGTTGAAGTTTGTAATTTCAGTTCAAGCTAAGAAATTAACTAATGAAAGACTGCTTTTAATTGCATTTCCAAACAAAGAGTGGGGTTGGACGTACCAAAAGTTGAAGTTCGATACCAGAATGTGACGATAAAAGCAGATGTAAAAATTGGTTCAAGAGCTTTGCCAACCTTAATCAATTCTGTTCGTAACACATTCTCGGTAAATGATATATATAGATGTGTTTTCTAGTCTTACACCTTCATTATTGTGCATTATATGAGCTATTCTCTTTGTTAAAACAGACTATATTTACTGGATTGAGAGTCTACCGACCAAAGAGACACAATCTAACCATCTTGAACAACATAAGTGGTTCTATCAAACCAGGAAGGTAAGCTACCGGTGCTCATTTAGTGATTTCAATTCTTACATGCTTAGAGGAAGAAAAGTTAAATCATATAGCTGACAATTTACTGGCTGGTAGCTACTTCGTTTTATGCATGATCAAAGCATCCATGCCATTCTATGATGGCACTGCTCAAAGAATGGGATAGTATGCTGTAGATGATTAACTGTACTAAGCATTCAATGATCGATCATAACCTCTTTGGTATTCTGATACTTGATTCGCGTTCATCTTGCATCAAGAAAAATGCATATTATCTTATATTGATAATTAGAATATTAGTTAGTATTTGTGTTTAAATTAGGAGAATAATTGATCATTCTAATTGATGCTTTAATTTAGGGAGTGATGTACTATATAGAGTGTATTATGCGTTGTTGTGAATATTCCGAAACTAATGAAAAGAGTTAATTTATTTTCCTTCAATGTCTTATTTTTCTTTGTTGAGTTACTATAACTCAAACTCGAATACGATTTAAAGCTTGAGACATGTTCGAAAGATTTCTCCTATTGTTGTGTACTAAATTTTCGTATGGAATATATTCACAATCCATGCTACACAATGAAGAATTCTTATCTGATCTGTCTCTATATTACAATGGTGTTGGTCGCCTACGTACAATGTTGCTAACATTTTTCAACCAAAACTTTGAGTTAAATATTTGTCTTGGGTAGAACTCAAGAGGAACTGCTTATACTTCCATCTCCTCGAAGACATGTAATTTTCAAAGGGCCAATGAGTGATGCGTTATCTTATATTTGTAATTATAGGATATTAATTAGCATTTATGTTTAAATTTGGAGAATAATTGAGCATTCTATTACTATATTTATAATATATTCACAATCCATGCTACTTTTGTACTTTTCTAAGATGCATGCAGTTGCATATAACTTGAGACTACTGCAACCTTGTGTAACCAACATATGTGAATTCATTACTAATGCATTAAGTGGTATATCTGATTATAAAAATAAAAAAATAATAAATAAATAAAGAAAAAGGCACTTGTGTATATAGATAAAATACCACAGGAATCAACATCGTCTATGAAAAACTGCTTGCTTGTGGTAATCCGAAATCCAACTATTTTAAAGACAGAAACTAGTACTTAGGATAGTCTGTTCTTGTTCATCTCGCAGTTGCCACAAAAACCAAAATTGAATTTCTCTTTATGGTTGTTCAATTATTTTGCTAGGATGACTCTGCTTCTGGGTCCTCCAGGTTCTGGGAAGACAACATTACTTCGGGTTCTAACTGGCAAACTTGAGAGTGGCTTAAAGGTTAGCTTAGAAGGCAGTTTTATAATCTTTCTTTGGGACTCGTGATATTTCCTATCTTACTGAAAATTTGCTGGTACCAGTCCCAGTCGAAAGGGGAAGAAAATTTGAAATTATGAGTGTATATACATGCAACTTTTGCTTTAGTTATCCTTTTATGGACTAATCATCTAATTGTATGCATGTATTCATTGTTGATTGATAGATAGAAAGATAATTTTGGATATTTAATTACTTAGACTAGGATGCATTGTACTCCTCTAATATAGCTGAAACTTCTTATTTGGATCATTCAAATTTTTTGGTAAAGAAATTTGAGTAAATTGTCCTTCACCTTGGTTTCAGAAAAGTGGGACTATTACATACAATGGCCAGGGGCTTGATAGCTTTTGTGTGCAAAGAACCTCTGCTTACATAAGTCAGACAGATAATCACATTGCTGAACTAACTGTACGAGAAACTCTAGACTTTGCTGCTAGATGCCAGGGTGCAGACCAGGGTTTAGGAGGTTTGTATGGACTTCCCTTTGTAATTTACTTTTCACTGAGTGATATAACTACAACTGTTTAGTAATGCTGAAATTTTGAAGTGCTCGCATCATATTCACAATATTTCTTTTTCTATTAGCTGCTTGAATGGAATTGGATACTGAATTAAAAACAGATATTAATTAGGGGTTTAGGACACACTCAATGGAATTGGATCACCTTAATATCTGATTTTGTTTAGCTTAGAGCATGATGACCTCAAATTGTTTCAAATATTTCTTGACAGGTAGTTATGGATGTCTCATAAAATTTGTAGCCATTCTTGATTCTGCTTTGATTTTCCCATGCAGGATATATGAAAGATCTAACACATCTAGAGAAGGAAAGAAATATACACCCAAGTTCTCAGATTGATGCATTTATGAAGGTTTCATCTTTGATCTTTAACTTTGTAATTTATTTTCTTATGCATTATGCTTTTTAATAACTTCTAAAAGAATACAGGCATCATCTGTTGGCAGTAGAAAACATAATGTGACTACAGAATATATCTTGAAAGTCCTTGGTCTCGATATATGTTCAGACACAATGGTTGGTAACGACATGCTTAGGGGTGTTTCAGGTGGACAAAGAAAGAGAGTTACAACAGGTTTTCCTCTCTCTCTGGTTCTTTATTTCTCTTTCTCTCCACGAGGGAGCATTGCTCCCACTGTCCCACAGTTGTGAGATAGCATAAAATTCAGTATTGCATAGGTTATATTCTCCATCAAATGGCTGGTAGGTGGCAATTGAACAACTGATACTAACTAAAAGTAGATTCTTTTCTATGAAAAGAGTGTGCAAAGAGATAGTTAGGCCACGGCACGCCATAATTAACTTTGCACTGATTCCCTGTGGTGTAGAATGATAATTTGGACCTGTCAATGCAGGAGAAATGATTGTTGGGCCTAGGAAGACTCTGTTTATGGATGAAATATCTACTGGACTTGATAGCTCCACTACATACCAAATTGTGAAGTGCATAAGGAATTTTGTTCATCTAATGGAGGGAACAGTCTTAATGGCTCTTCTTCAGCCAGCCCCAGAGACTTTTGATCTGTTTGATGATCTGATTTTGCTTTCAGAAGGATATGTAGTGTATCACGGTCCACGAGTTAATGTTGTTGAGTTCTTTGAGTCATTAGGTTTTAAACTACCACCTCGTAAGGGAGTTGCAGATTTTCTTCAGGAGGTACTTATCAATCTATTATTATTAGTTCCTCTGGGTCTTTGTGCTTATTTTTCTTGGACTCTTAGATGTAGAAAAAACCTTGATCTTTTTTCAGGTGACTTCAAGGAAGGATCAGGCGCAATACTGGGGTGATCATTCAAAGCCCTATGCGTTTATTCCAGTTTCAGAAATGGCTGAAGCATTTAGAACTTCCAGATATGGTCAGGCCTTGGAGTCCTCTCTTTCTGTTCCTTATGAAAGAACCAACACCAATCCTTCAGCTCTATGCACTAAAAAGTATGCAGTGTCCAACTTAGAGCTCTTTAAAGCATGCTTTACCAGAGAACTGCTTCTAATTAAAAGGCACAGTTTTCTTTATATTTTTAGAACTTGTCAGGTATGCTTTACCTTTATGTTGAACTTCATATATACAGCTCCATTGATAACATTTTTTGTGTAGATCTCGACATCAATATTCCTTGAATTATGAATCTCATAGTTTTGTACTATGTACAGGTTGCATTTGTTGGATTTGTGACATGTACAATGTTTCTAAGAACCCGGTTACATCCTACTGATCTGGTTCAGGCGAACTTGTACCTTTCTTGTCTGTTTTACGGCCTGGTGCATATGATGTTTAATGGATTTTCAGAGCTGCCTATTACAATTTTCCGACTACCAGTGTTCTACAAGCAAAGAGATAACCTCTTTTATCCTGCGTGGGCATGGTCCATCTCTAGCTGGGTTACACGTATACCTTACTCAATAATTGAAGCAATTATATGGTCTTGTGTTGTCTACTATTCTGTAGGATTTGCACCTGGTGCTGGAAGGTATGTATCTGCTGTTTCTTTACCTTCATTGTGTTGATGTAGATCCTTATTTTGTCATGTTTATTTGCCCTGTTAAAATTTCCAGGTTTTTCCGTTATATGTTGGTCCTCTTTTCCATACATCAAATGGCACTGGGTCTCTTTCGCTCGATGGCAGCTATTTCGCGAGATATAGTCATTTCTAATACATTTGGGTCAGCTGCGCTGCTAGTTATATTATTAATGGGAGGGTTTATAATGCCGAAAGGTAAGTTGCAGTTGTCCCCTAATTATATTCGTACTACTATCATTGACAGAGTTGCAACTAAAAGAATCCTATCTTTGCTCTTTTTTCTGTTCTTTACAGAAATGATAAAGCCATGGTGGATCTGGGCCTTTTGGGTATCACCATTGTCCTATGGGCAACGGGCCATATCTGTCAACGAATTCACTGCAACAAGATGGAATGAGGTTGGTTCTCTATGCCATCAGAAGACAGGCTCTACAATTCATAAAAAAAGGAATTATTAATAGTTTTTTTTTCCTTTTATTGTGGATGCTATTGCAGAGGAAAACTTCTGGAAATGTTACTCTTGGAATCAGCCTTCTGCATTCACACAGCTTACCCATCAGTGGCAATTGGTATTGGCTGGGAGTTGGTGTTCTATTGCTCTATGCTTTGTTTTTCAACATTATAGTCATTCTGGCATTGACATTCCTCAATCGTGAGTAGGCTAGGATCCTTTGTATGGCATCTAAGTAATTGTCTCTCTATCACCTTTATTCATATTTATTCATTCTTGTATGACTTCTTTCTGCTCGTGCAGCAATCAGAAAATCTCAGGCATTTATAAAAGAAAGCTCGGCTAATGATGGTAAAGGAAATCCTCATTTTTATTGTTCAATAGTCAAGTATCTTGTTTAAATGATTATCTATGTGTCTTAAATGATTTGGCAGGAAATCACAACAATTCAAATTCAGTCTCCAGCAGGGATGCAAGTAGAAGGAAAGGGATGATCCTCCCATTTCAACCATTAACAATGACTTTCTATAACGTCAACTACTTTGTTGACATGCCAAAGGTATCCCCAGACCAATTATTTTTCCTTCTGAATTGTGTATTTTCTTCAATTGGAACATAATATATCTTTCTTTTTCTAGGAAATGGCTTCGCAAGGTGTAACAGAAAAGAAATTGCAATTACTGTCCAATGTTAGTGGAGTTTTCTCACCAGGTGTTCTTACAGCATTAGTCGGAGCAAGTGGAGCAGGAAAAACCACTTTGATGGATGTTTTAGCTGGTAGGAAAACTGGTGGCTGTATAGAAGGTGACATTAGGATATCGGGTCACCCTAAAGAACAACGCACTTTTGCAAGAGTTTCAGGATATGTCGAACAAAATGATATACATTCTCCTCAAGTTACAGTTTTTGAATCTCTCTGGTTTTCTTCTTATCTAAGGCTTCCCAAGGAAGTGACCCGAAAACAAACAAAGGTTTGGCATTGCTACTCTTTTCTACCTTTAAAGAAAGCTTTTGCTGATTCTGTTATACATGAAAACCTAACTTTCTTTCCCTTCAGGAGTTTGTTGAAGAAGTAATGGAATTAGTGGAGCTTGACACTCTGAGGAATGCTTTAGTAGGTTTGCCAGGTAGTAGCGGCTTGTCCACAGAACAAAGAAAACGTTTAACAATTGCAGTGGAACTTGTGGCAAATCCTTCCATAATTTTTATGGATGAACCTACGTCTGGGCTTGATGCTCGTGCAGCAGCCATTGTCATGAGAACTGTTCGTAATACTGTTGACACTGGAAGAACTGTTGTATGCACTATTCATCAGCCTAGTATTGAAATTTTTGAAGCATTTGATGAGGTGAGTAAGCTTGAAATTTCATGTGAAAGAGACAATATAGTCATTCTTCATTCATTAAATGTACTACGGATATTGCTTTATACAATGTTTCTATGTGTAGCTGCTACTTATGAAACGAGGTGGACAAGTGATATATGGGGGAAAGCTTGGACCGCAGTCACAAACTATGATAAACTACTTTCAGGTATGCACTTGTTTCCATTAGTTCCTTTTTTGTTCACTTGCTGCCGTGAAGAAGGAAGGACATATAAGATCTATTAGTCATTTAGTTGTATCTTGCATTCACAATATTAAGAGAACCGTTCATACCCTTAAGACACTCACTGTGCAGGGATCAATCCTTCTGATTTATAACATTCCAATGATTAGCATGCACTAATTTCAAATTGCAATCTATTAATCTGAATGGCCCACTTATCCAAACTGGGTTAAATACTGTTGTTCCCTTAATTTGTTTAGAGTATGCCTGGCACTTCCCCAATTTCTCCTGGTTACAACCCTGCAACATGGATGCTTGAGATCACTACAGCTGCTGCTGAAGAAAGAATAGGTCATGACTTTGCAGAATTATATAGAAATTCTGAACAGTACAGGTGATTTACTCTTTACACAAAAATACTATTTACTGCTGCTAGTTTTTATATTCATTCATCACCCATCTTTGCATTTGATTTATTATATGTACCTTTTTTACATATATGCAGGGAAGTAGAAGCTTCAATTAAACGTCTCAGTGTTCCACCAGAGAACTCAGAGCCTTTGAAGTTTAAGTCAGACTATTCTCAAGATATATTTTCTCAATTTAGAATCTGTCTCTGGAAGAAAAATATTATATACTGGAGAAGTCCATCCTACAATGCAGTGAGGATATGTTTTACTATAATAACTGCACTCATTGTTGGCTCTGTATTCTGGAATATTGGTTCAAGAAGGTAAGCCTCTCACCGTCTTCAACTTCAGTTTGAATTGCCATTATTTTGATGCTTTTCACTACTTCTGTTGATTAGTAGACAAAGTATCTCTTGGTTCCAGCCATGAAGTTCTTAATTAAGTTAAGGATAATTTCACAGGGACTCAACTAAGGACTTAATGGTGATAATGGGAGCTCTGTATTCAACTGCCTTGTTTCTTGGGGTCAACAGTGCCTCGTCTGTACAACCAATGGTTTCCATAGAGAGAACAGTTTTCTACAGAGAAAAAGCAGCTGGAATGTATTCATCTTTCCCATATGCAGCAGCTCAGGTCAGGACATTCATGGAGAAGCTCCTTTAATTATTTTTACTGTCAAAAGTTTCAAGATTTTATTGTTTAAAAACTGTTTTATGAGATGCATGCAATGCACATATGATTTTAACCTGAAAAGAACATTATTTTGAGTCAAATTATTTAGCTAAACAGGAGCAATTAGTTAAATTCACATCGTCATAGTTGGTGTAACAATTCAAACTGAAGTTGAAGACGGAGAGATCGAGGCTTACCTTCTTGAACCAATATTCCAAAATACAGAGCCAACAATGAGTGCAGTTATTATAAAAGTATCCTCACTGCATTGTAGGATGGACTTCTCCAGTATATAATATTTTTCTTCCAGAGACAGATTCTAAATTGAGAAAATATATCTTGAGAATAGGTTGACTTAAAGTTCAAAGGTTCTGAGTTCTCTGGTGGAACACTGAGACGTTTAATTGAAGCTTCTACTTCCTTGCATATATGTAAAAAAGATACAAATAATAAATAAAATAAAATGCAAAGATGGGTGATGAATGAATAGAAAAAAAACTAGCAGCAGTAAATATATGAGTTGAGAAAGTATGTAACTAGCAAAAACCTGCTCTAGAATAACATATTAATTTTTACGATACCAAGTTGAGCATGACAGGGCCTCTCTTTTCTGTGCTGACAGGGCCTTATTGAGATCCCGTATATTATGCTGCAGACAGTAATATATGGTACCATTACATATTTCACAATCAATTTTGAAAGGACCGCAGGTATGAGTGGATCAAGTATATGTAACATGGGCTTTCTTTCAAAGGTCAAGCTAGCTTCTTATAACTTGTGCAATTTGAATGCTGCAGGGAAATTTTTCCTCTATCTTTTGTTCATGTTCCTTACTTTCACCAACTTCACATTTTATGGAATGATGGCAGTTGGCCTCACATCAAACCAGCAGACAGCTGCAGTCCTTTCCTCTGCATTCTACTCATTGTGGAATCTCCTGTCTGGCTTTCTTGTTCCCAAACCTGTAACTACTATATATATCTTCATGACTACTGCATTGTAAGTTTCTTTCAATTCTTTAACTTGGTCTCTTATGAATGTTATGTGGTTGCCTGACAGAGCATTCCAAGGTGGTGGATATGGTTCTACTATATCTGCCCATATGCATGGACTCTACGGGGAATCATTTCGTCTCAACTTGGAGACGTAGAAACGATAACAGTAGGACCGGGGTTTAAAGGGCCGGTGAAAGAGTTTTTACGAGTTACCCTTGGCTTTGGACCGGGGATGATCGGGTGGACAGCTCTAGTGCTTGTTGGATTCAGCGTTCTCTTCTTCTCTGTATTTGCTGCATCAGTCAAGTTCCTTAATTTCCAAAGGAGATGATGAAGGTTAGTAGATAGTAGATAGGGTTTTCTTCTCTATGGCAATATGGCTGCTCCTTTCAACACTAAAAACCAGGAGATTAGGAAAGACTTATACTAAGTGAATAGAAAGATTTTGGGCATGTTTACTAACAGAAAACTGTTTTCTGTTTTCTATTTTTTAATTTTTCAGTTTTTCTGTTTTCCCTTCTCTGTTTTCTGTTTAGAAAACTTGTTTATTAACACTTATTTTTTCAAATTTATTTTTTTAGATTAACGTTATAAAATTAACAATAAGTTTAATTTCGAGTGATTTTTAGACCTTATAGTTAAAATATTTTAAAATATATTTGGTTTAAATATAATAAATATTTTTTTTTACTTTTAAGTCCAATATATGTAAAAAAAAAAAATTACATTTGATATCCGGACCAAATTTATATCTGTATATAACATAAATAAAAATATATATGAACCAATAACCTATTAAATTCACAAAAAAATTAATTTAGATAATATTAATATTTTTTGAGCTAATATTTAAAATATGTTTGGATATATTCATTTGAATGACATGTATGTAATATATAATTTTTATTTTGAATTCAAATATAGTAATATATGTGAAATTTGGATATCTAATATCTGGACCAAAACCAATAATCAATTGAGTTCAATCAAAATATAAAACGTGGTATAGATTTCAATTTTCAATTTTGATAATGTGAATAATGTATAATTTTAAGCATAATCAAATAAGTTATGTTTAAATAAGTAATGTAAGTAGAAAAGATAAAAGATGATGATAAGTAAAAGAAGATGATAATAAATGTAATCATAGTAATGAATAAATATGCAAGTAGATAATGGTGAGAATGTGGTTATAGTGACATATAGTCTAATAGATGATACCTGATTCTGTTTTCCATTTTGAAAACAGGTTTTTATAGTGTTTCAGTTTTGTAGAAAACAGAAAAATTATTTCCTGTTTTCAAAATGGAAAACTGTGCTAGTAAACATGTTTTCTGTTTTTTGTTTTCCAGTTTTCTAAATTTCCAGAAAATTCGAGAAAATTTCCAGTTAGTAAACGGGCCCTTTGCTTCCCATGTATTTTAATGTTCAGTCATCAGTACATTTTCAGGCTAGAGGTAGCCCTAATTGGATGTACATAGGACTCATTTTACACCTGTTCAGTATCCTTTTCAAATTAACCAAATTTTTTTTTGTACTGCAATAGTGAAAATAAATGATGTTGTTGAATTGGTTATCACAAGATTATAAGTTTGGCTTCCTGCAAAAACGGGTAGTGTATTGGTCTTCTTTGCTGGCTACCGTCAAAAGGTGAAATCTACTTAGGGTGTGTTTGGTTTGAACATGGGAATTGAAATCGGAATGGGTATCAAATACTTGGTAATGGTAATAGATTTTGGTAAAAGTATTTTGCATGTTTGGTACTAGGGTGGAATGAGAATGATTATTAATAGTTGGAGAAGATTGAGGAAGGGGATGAAACCCTTATTTTAAGGGGGTAATCAAAACCCATAGTAGTGTTCTAAAACCTATCAACCAAACAATAACAATGACTTTGATACCCATTCCTGATAGTTAAACTTAATTTTCTTTATTTAGCTACTCTTTTTTCTTTGTTTATTTTCTTTAGTATTTTTTACTTAATTTTAAATTTAATTTTTTGTGTTTAATACTTTTAGTATAGTTTCTAAATATATAAATTTTGTATACTAATACTAAACTTAATTTTATGAAAAATTGAATTAAAAATAATTACACTATTCCTGATTAACCGAATCAGACACATAAAATGAAAGGGACGGAGTATAAGAAAGTAAATTAATCTGAGTTACTCATACTTGACTCTAAACCTATAATACAAAGGCTGCGTTTGGTTATTGGCGGATCCGCCAATTTTTGGCGGATCCACCGTTTTTCAGCGTTTTGGCCATTGGTCAAAACACTGAAAACATGTTTAGTTAATGGCGATTTGGAGCAGCGGATCTGCTCCAAACCGCCAACTTGCAACACGCTGCAATCAGCAGCGTGTTGCATTGGCGTTTTGGGGATTTCCCCAAAACGCCCTGGTACATTTAAAAAAAAATTAATTAAGGGGCAGGCTCCTCCTGCCTCCGTTAATTAAGCGAAATGTGGAGCCTTGAGGCTCCTTTTATAGGAGCGTCAAGGCTCCACTCCTCACTTATCCCATCGATGTGGGATAAGTGAGGGTTTAGGGGAGCCGCTGTGGACCCCGTAGCTACATTTGAAACGGTCCATTTTGAATTAACAGAGCCGTCGGATCAGCCATGGGATCAGAAGAAAAACTCTAGCGCCAAATGAGAGCTACTGTATTGTATTCAAATACTCAAATCATAACTGTACAGATAACATAAATATATATACTAAAGGAATCACAGATATATTGGGACAGAGACTTATAACATGACTCAACTACATAGAGTCTTAATACAAACAAACAAAACAAAACATAGAGAACAAGCATGAAGCCGCCAAACATCACTACGGCCGGAAAAAAAAAAAAAAAAAAAAAGAACGAACGAAAAAAATCCTATAATCATGATTATAATTCCTTAAAATCACACAACATAATTTATAAGAAAACTACGTGAAAATTACCTAAATGCTCGTATGCAATAAGTAAAAAAAATTAAAAATTAAAAATTCATGAAATTCTATCCATCAAATTTTGCCAAATGATAAGCCCAAATTAGACTACTACAAGTTATGTATTGTAGGATAGTTTCAGAACCAAGTAGCAAAAATTAAAAATTAAAAATTCATGAAATTCTATCCATCAAATTTTGCCAAATGATAAGCCTTCATGAAATTCTATCCATCAAATTTTGCCAAATGATAAGCCCAAATTAGACTACTACAAGTTATGTATTGTAGGATAGTTTCAGAACCAAGTAGCATTTTCTAGCAATACGCTGAAATTAATGGCAAATAATAAATTTTCACACAGATCAATAAATATATTGACTATTGTTATGAAACAAAAGAAAATGGTGGATGTCCAAGCTATGATTCGACCTTTGGACCTTTTGCTTAAAAGCGAAGACTCAACCCACTTTGCTACTGCTGCTGTTGATGATGGATTGGAGAACATTTCGTACCTAAATGTTTCCCGGAAAGCTAGATGAAGCTAGTTCTAGATGGAGACAAAAGCTATGGGCTAGGGGGATATTATATTTAACTACTGTACATATATATATTTGTTTATTCCTCTTCTGACAGTATAAATACCCACTCCACTCCTTGTAAAAGATCAATCCAGAAACAATACAAAGTGTGCTTCTTCCTCTTTCTAGCTTCAGTGTTCTCCATTTCAGTTTCTTCATATTATCACAATCACAGTTATAATAATTATTTCATAACAACTATTTCCCTTATTAAAAAAAGGCATAAACGCAGTGGGAAAGCTACATACGGATAACGGAGTAATATATAGTGGATGAAGTTAGGTGACCCTACTAAAACAAATCATTTATTTTTTCTGATAATTCCCAACTGTATACATAATATATGACACTTTACTCTTTTATATATAATATATTAAGTTCATAATATAACAATAAATATTGTTTAATCGTCCTCAATAATGGATTTATATCCAGTGTTAGAGAATAGAGATGCAGTGGCGTCAAGCTCATGGTGTTACACGTGGTAGTGCGTGTGGTCCCTCAAACATAATTTAACCCAAAGGCGTGGCAAAAACATATGGATCCCGACAACAAACAATTAATATTAAAGCAGAGTTTTGACCCTTCTTTTTCTTTTTTTTTCTTTATCACCAAAAATTTTACAATCATTACTTGATAATATGAATAAATTTCACTCATGTATAATAATTCACAAATTACATAAAATAAATAAAATTGTATTTTGTATTAAAAAAATTTATGCGATAGAATTGACCGAAAAAATATTAATAATAATCAATTTATAACATTTTAATATGAAAATTATATTCCACTTAATCAGTCACCCTTTTCGAAATAACCTTAGTTCTTTTGTGTTAATAATAATCAGGCATCAGGCCGGCTTAAAGTTGTTAACGGTAGGAACATTGTCAGATCAAGGATACTTTATAGTTTATACTCCATATTAATTTAATCAACAACCAAAAATGTATATATATTATTTATTCATCTTATAATTTCCTAATCATGGTGTTTTTTAAATAATAATAATATTTAATGTTGACTCATGTTAATAAATTAAAATTTTCAGATTTTTTTTCTTACGCTATTGATTGTGAAAATTGCACTCAACTATCTGATAATATACACTAACCTGCGGTGCCCCTTTGGTGGAGTTTGTTTGGGCACAGATACAGTGACTAATAATTTATAAAATATAAATAAACTTTAAAAAAAAAAAAGGTTTGATAGTCATGCCTACCTCCACCTTCCATAAAGCACACATAAATGCATAATTAAGATTTCTTTTATTCTAATAATTAATAAAATATTATAGAGAAGAGGTCTATAAAAGTTGGTAGTTGTAGGCACAATTCACACCAGGCAATAAAAAAAACAACAAAAACAAAATGATGATACTAATTATTACTAATTCGAAATTTCTATACTTTCAAAAATATAAAAAATAATAAAAATAAAAGAACCCCAAAAAATTGCCGTCCATGCACAAGCAACATATATTATGCTCCTTCATCCCAAAAGATTATCCTTTTTGTAATGGACAAAACTGTACCCTCATGTCTTTTGTCCTTGAAAAATGGACCGCATAAAAAAAAATAGAAGATCAAGGACAAAAAGGTAATTGTATTTAAAAAGTACTTCCTAAATAATACGGAGGAGTACCTTAGAATGTACTACCAAAAAGTTAGTCTGATGTATGAACAGCTCTTATCAAACCAGGGATTAGAAATTTACGTTTTTTTTTTTCACCCTATTTAAGAAAAAAAAAACATAGTTATAAAAAAATAATAATTTATAATTTCAAACAATTAAAACTTCTGATAATAGATTCAGAAATTAAGACTATTAAAGTTATCACTTCTTAGAAGAGAAACTCACCCATCTATCCTGCCATGAAAAAAATTAAATATCTAAAGTTTAAACTCGTAATTTGCCAAAGACCTTGTGGTCAAGCGGCATCCGGTGTACACTCCCATGTGGAAGGGAGTGGGTTTGAGCTTCAGTGGAGGCATCTGTTGACTCTTTGTGCTTCAGTAAGTTGAGAATGTAGCTATGAACGCCTAGACGGTTTTAGGCGGCGACTTATAAAAACAAATGGGTGTATGTCATATATTATATATTATATTATATATATATATATATATATATATATATATATATATATATATATATATATCTTACTTCTCTTACTTATGTAAATAAATTTAAATATATATAAATATAGTAATAAAATTAACAAGGCCG